>NC_034608.1:46154179-46158603 GCF_900095145.1 Mus pahari
ATATATATATATATATATATATATATATATATATATATAATTATACAATTAAACTTCCCAACAGGAAGCCGTGAAATACTGTCTTTGTAAAATTAATAGAACTATATATTCTTAGTGTTAATCACATACCACTAATCCTCATTCAAGTGACTTCGGAATACATGAAAACAATTTTCTTGAGATTTGGAGGACAATGATCAATCTGCTTTTGTTAGTAACGCTCAGAAAGGATCCTTAATTTTTGACAGACGATGCAGAGTGTCTTACTAATTGCCCCCTTCAAGAGCTCATAGTTTTCAAAGTAGCACAGTGAGAATTTATTAAAGTATATATCCCATCTCCAGGGTGTTGTGCTTCCAGAGAATTACAGGTCAGACGGTATCAAGGAAAACTTACCAGCCTGATAATGTGAGGTTCTGACCTGACAAAAAGAAAGTTTGGGAATGTGGACACTTGCAAACCCCAAACTGTTTATACCACATTCCTCAGAGCACTGCTCCCCCTTCCCAACTCTGATATCCTCCTCTTCATTTTCATCTTATCTACTATTTTCAGAGATTTCCCATTTAGAAACTTTTTTGGGAAAAATATTATCTTCTTGTTTTTTCCCTCCAACCTACATTTCATTAATGCAGTCTTCCAGCCTTCCCAAGAACCATCATGTCCACCCTTTCCCCATCATCCTGAACGTTCTCCACAGTCACAGATATATTCTTAGCCCATCATTTATCCAATAGGAACTCCTCAGCGGTGTCGGAGGCTTAAAGAACATATTTCTGACTGACCGGTGGGTGAACACTAGCTGTGGGACGCATTCTTGTGCTACTGCTAGAAAGCAGAGAAACATTTCACCTGTCCCTGTGACCCCTCGTCTGCTAATATCTCATCTGTTGCAATGAAAAATCCACACATCTCAGAGCAACAGGAGACATGAAACAAAAACAAACAGATGGATATCCTCTGAGAAATGTAAATCTCTGAACACATACATTTATCCTTTATTATTCTTCCTATGTGTTTTGAAGGTCTCTTTGCTTCCCATAGTTCTGGTAGTACCAGATTTTCCAGGCTATCAAAGCACACAGTGACACCCTTCCTTCCTGGGCCCTTCACTTCTGCTATATCACAGAAGTAAGGAAGCTGGAGTCAGACACACTTAGCCCCTTGCTGTGAAAACCATTACCATGTTTTTTGTATAATTACTGTGTTTATGGCTTTTGAAATTCTTCCCTTGCATTTGACATTTTACTTGCTACTCTGTATCCAATTTTTGTGTGTAAATCAACTCAGTTTAATTTCATCATCAAGTTCTTGAAACACGTCTCAAAACCCCAGGCTTCAAAGTCTCTTTGCTTTGCTGACTTCTCTCTTTACTTTGTATTTCCAACAGTCATCTGGTCTCTTTGGCAGTCACCACATAAAAGAACAAATGGGAAAGGCCATAAGGAAACATGCCAGTATGCCTTTTGCAATCCTGATGTTTCAGTCATTACCAGGGTCCCTGTGTATAAAGTCATCACTAACAAAAGCTTAGTTACTGAATATAGTACATTAGCTGAATTCTCTGTGGATTCTCTACCGATTTTATTTCGGCATAGGAGATCCTGTCATCATAAAGGTGCCTGAACTATGACATAACAGTGCCTGAAATGGATGGACATGCGCAGAGTCTAGGAGCATAAAAACCAAGTGGATGGAATTAGGGCAGACTTATTAAGGTTTGAACCAGTCATTTTTCACCTCTTGCCTCTTTGTGGACGTCCCCAAGTCAAGTAATTTCATTGTGCTGTGTTTTCCTTTCCCAAGACAAATAAGCCAGGAAGAATGAACACAAAACTCAGTGATAAATAACGGAAAGAAAATAGCCTAAGAGTAAATGACAAAAAAAGCAAGAATGAAATGTGAATAATTAAGAAATACATCTTTCAAAAGCCAAGTAGAATATCCCTCTCATCTCCAAGAACAGCTAAAGCAGGGTCCTGTGTTCACTGAAAGTCTGTTTTTCTGGACCTGCTCACAGGACAGATTGCCCACAGGTGACAAACACTAATAAAATAATGCAGTATTGCTAACACCGTGTTTGTGAATTAGCATGTGCCAGCTCTGCCCTTGCATTAAGGCTCAGAGTAGCTCATTCAGGTTTAAAATTTATTGACAGTCAAACACTTAACCTTTGCTCCCTCCCCTGCCCCACATAGACTTGTTTGGTAATTGGACCAGCGGCATCAATACAATGCATGTCTAGACTCTCTTAATGTGTAATTTCTTTGGTGGCTGCTGGCACTTTGCATGACATTACAAAGGAAGGACACTGTGTGAGTGTTGTAAATAGAGCCTTAACAGAGGAAATATGGCATAAAATTTTCAGAAAAACAGGAGTTAGGTTCTTCTGTATGATTTTTAAAAGGCTTAAGTAGGTCCATTAAAATACATGCTTATTCTGATTTCCATTGTATGCTAAGCACATTCCCCCATACCCTGCACCATCCTTCCCCTCCCAGTTCCCTAGTACCGCCACAATTTTACTTCTGCTTTCAAAGGTACAGGATTCTGTGTGTCTGTATAAAATCTAAGGTGTACGGATGAGAGAAGATATGTCATATTCATGTTTTGTCTTTCTGAGAATAGCTTAATCTACTTAATTATCTCTACTTGAATCCTTTTTCCTGTAAACATAGGTTCATTATGCTTTCTATCTGAAAAATGTTCCATTGTGTATTTATGTCACATTTTATTTATTCTTGTCTCTGATTTTGGACACCTAGACTTGTTCTATAGTTCGATTATTGTGAATAGTGGTACAATAAACATTGAATATATATATATATATATATATATATATATATATATATATATATCCCACAAATACACATACACACATACACACACACATATATATGTGTCTGTGTCTGTGTCTGTGTGTGTGTGTGTGCATTTGTGGGTTTGGATAATACATAAAAAGCAGTCCAGTGATAAACAATTACCATTAAGGTAAAGTAAGTATATTACTGCCTAAAGAGATTATTGACAGTTGTTCTAACTTATTATTCTCCTGGATGTCAATGACAAAATAGATGCAAATAACGAGCAAAGGAAGAGAAGAATGAGAGAAAGCCAACTGAGCAGCGTTATAAAATATAATCTATATCACAACAGGAGAACATTAATTTAGAAGAAAATTAGCCAGGTTCTGTTAACAGAATAATGAATGGTTTCAAAGGTTTGCCATATCAAAAAGTCCTAATTGCGTTCATTAATTTCCAGCTCAACATTATTGTGGGAAAACTAAATGTGAACAAAGCAATAATCTACCTCCTATCCTCAGAACCATGCACAAATGCTTGCTATCCATTACCTTTACCTCAGAACGGCCTGTCTTAATTACTCTGCCAATATGATGAATTCAAGGCTCTGAAGACTATGAATAAATGTGCTGACTTGAAGCAGGATTGGGGGGGGGGTACATGTGGAAATGTGGAGAAAACCATATCCATGATCATTATAGGTCAAGATACAGCAAAATAAATAAATAGATAAAAATAAAAGCATGTTTGAAATTTTTAGCTAACATAATATTTATTTAAGTCTAGTGAAGCTCATATGTGAATATGAGCCCAGGTTCTCATTGAATATAATCTAACAGAGAATCAAACAGCCCAGATGGTAATTTGAAAACACATAGAAGAAATATCCCAATGAATGGCTGGTGTTCTCCATTCTCAAATTGGTTATTTGTGCTTTATTAAGCACGCTTAATATTGATGTCTGTGTTCTAAGGGAAATAAGTTCCTTGGTTGCAATTTTTCATTTTTATTAATATTAGTTCAAACTTCTCCAGTGCCTTTTATTCTGTTAGCTCAAAGCACTTTTCAAAGCACTAACGAATTAGCCTCCCTGACATCGCAGAGATTCAGAATGCATCCTACCCATTTTCATGGTGAAATGTTTCATGTCTGGCAGCCAAGGCCATTAAAGAGTAGCTATGAGTGTTTAAAAACATATTTCATCATTTGAGAACTTCCCAGCTGGGCTCTTTCTTCACAGGAAAATCTGGAGCATTAAGAAGCTCAATGTAATCACCTATATGAGAATAGCACTCGGTCTATATGTAATCAGACTCGGTCTACAGTGCTTTTGTCTGTTCACCATCTGAGATGATCGACAAGAAATCCGTCTATCCAGAATTCCTGACACTCTAACTGGAGGACAAAGAAAATGAGTGAGATGACCCTGATCCAGTCTCCCACCCGGAGATCTTTCCTCTTTCCTTTCAGGAGTCATGAACTCAAGAAACCAATCACCGAAGAATGGGTTGAGTTAAGGGACAGCATCACTTCTCCAAACTGGTTATGAAAGGAATTGAATTCCAGAAAAGCAAAGAACTTATAGTCAAAAGTATAACATGAGACAAATAGGGCAATATT
>NC_034608.1:46158923-46161670 GCF_900095145.1 Mus pahari
TTTTTTTGATTGACTCAGTGGCCATCTGGCGGCCTGGGTCTTGCGGACCCTCCCTGGAATTGTTGATGCTACATCCTGCATGTATTATTCTACTGACTTGTAATCAAGCCAATTGTGTGAAGCTGCACCAAGTTCCCCAAAAATTCCCCCAACCCCCTACCCTCTCCCTATAACTCCCTATAAAAACCCCCTAGCTTTTGGGTTTCAGGGTTGATTCCTTTGTCTCCTGCGTGAGATGGGTATCGGCCTGGGGCCCCGCCATTAAACTGCCTCATGCTTTTACAACAAGAAGGCCTCTCGTGTTTTTTTGGGGATTCCCTGACTTCCCTGTCATGGGTTCAACAGTTAACTCCCCAGCAGCATCACCCAAGAAGCTGGAAGAGAAAGCAGTGGCCGAGCAGGACTGTAAAGCTTCCAGCCTGTTTAAATTCCAATTGACCTCACTGCAGAACCCCATCCCTAGAAAGTCTCTGTAACGGAACAAAACTTCATTGGGTTCTTTTACCTCCCATTCATCTCTTCTCCAATCCCTTCCAACTCCCCAACACTAGGTAGGCAAGAAAGAAGGTTAGAGGGATGGGGGGTGGGGTAGGGGAGGGCAATCCATCTCCTTAGATCTACTTTCTGCTGACTAGGGATGTGGAGTTCCTGGGGGCAAGTAGAAGCTTAGTTGGCAGGATATCAGCAAGAGCAACCAGCACCCAACAAATGCCAGAACAACAAATGCAAGAGCAGAAACCAACACCACCAGCAGCAGCAGGGGCCAGCAGCAGCAGGGGCCAGCAGCAGCCACTCCTTCCTCTCGCTCAAGTATTCTCTCCTAGAATTCTAATTGTAAACCGTCTTCAGCTGGCAGAATCACACTGCTGCCAGAGCATGAGACAAATCATAGTCAGCTGCTGTGGACAGTCTGATGCAGACCCATACCCCACACCTAGGAAGAGAACTAAAACATATCCACAAAAAAAAAAAAATAATAATAATAACTTTTTTTTTTTTTTTGAGACTCAAGTTCTCACGCCAGGCCAATGAGCTGAAAGGAATGAATTGAGCCAGTTTGGTCCCACTTTTAACAACCACAGAGTGAGTAAAAGTGCTTCGTGGCTTTATAATTTCCAGAACTTTATTTTTGAGGCTTTTCACCCCAGGGGTAGACGTTTTTATGTCCTAGGTCAACTGAACTGGCAATGTCAAAACATGTAAAAATTACATTATCTTTTACATTTGCCTTCCACGATTGCCATAATCGAGTTCTACAATCTACGCCATCGACACTACAAAATTATAAGGTATTTTGATTTCTTTTTAAGATTTGTTTTTTGTTGTTGTTGTTGTTACTCTTGTGTATCTCAGTACGTATAAGTATACCACGTACACACGTGGATGGCCACAGAGCCCAAAAGAGAGTGTCTGATTCCCTCGAGCTAGAATTATAGGCAGTTGTGAACAACCTGATATGAATTCTGGGAATCAAAATCTGGTACTTTGGAAAAGCTAAAAGTGACCTTAACTACCGAACTATCTTTCCAGCTCCCGAATAACTAAAGAGAGGCCTATGTCCCAAATGACATAAGTATGGATCCATAAATTAAAAAATGGTGGTGTTCTGAAGATAAAAACAGGCAAGAACCAGAGACAAACTCTGTAGAAATTTCAAAGGTCCCATCTCTGCATGCTATGGAGTGGAACAGGGACAAGAAAAATCAAACACAGCAGCGTCTTCCAAGATGGAAGTGCCTATGGCACTGCGCAGTTTTACAGTACTGCGTACAACAATACAAAAATCTTACATTGTCACCCGTTATCATGGTCCACCAGCATTTCAAACACTTCCTCGAATCAAGCGTAAGCCACCTCTCCGCGGCTCCAGCTACTTATGTAGCAGAGGATGGCCTTATCTGGCATCAATGGAGGGGAGCTCTAGGTCCTGTGGAAGCTCAATGCCCCAGTATAGGGGATGCTAAAGCAGAGAGGAGTGGAGAGTGTGTGGGTGGGAAAGCACCCTCTTAGAGGCAAAGGAGAAGGGGAACCGGATGGGAGGGGGCGTTACGGAGGGGAGACCGGGAAGAAGGCTATTTGAAATGTAAGTAAATAAAATAACGACGACAACAACAACAACAACAACAACAACAACAAAACCATTGCACCTTCGCATGCAAACAAAACCAGACAGTGGCTGCCAGCTGATGCAGGTATCTGAGCTGAGCAAGAGACCGCAGAGCCGGAAGTGTGCTGTGCTCACATCAGCTGGCTTCATCAGCATTCAGACATCCGTAGTTACTCTCCACTGACACCAGATGGCCTTCCTCAGCCTCAGCCAAGCGTTCCCTTAGGGTCCCCCCCCCCCCGCCATATTAAGGAAGAATGACAAATACTCAGAATGTTGAAAAACATACTGCAGGTAGGTGGATTACATGCATTTTTAGATAAGCGTGTCGGCCAGCTTTAAAGGTACAGGAGAGCAGACTGCCTGCTTTAGCTCTTTAAACAGCTCAGCAGAGGAGTGTAGGAGGATAACATTGCACCCCTGGTAATCACGATTTCCTTGGGGAAGTAGGGAAATGGATGCTACTCTTTTCACTTGAGTCATGAAGATGGAGGAGGCAGGCATGGTTAGTAAAAGACAATGACAGGGCACAATAGAGTTTGAGGTAGTACGGATCACTCAGACACCTAAAAAAAAAAAAAAAAAAAAAAAAAAAAAAAAAAAAAAAACACAAGATGAGGATGACTGTGCCTTATTTCTC
>NC_034608.1:46161717-46177997 GCF_900095145.1 Mus pahari
GAAGTAGGGAAATGGATGCTACTCTTTTCACTTGAGTCATGAAGATGGAGGAGGCAGGCATGGTTAGTAAAAGACAATGACAAGGCACAATAGAGTTAGAGGTAGTACGGATCACTCAAACAAAAAAAAAAAAAAAAAAAAAAAAAAGAATCAAATAAAACACAAGATGAGGATGACTGTGCCTTATTTCTCATTTTGCTTGTGAAATTATCCTTCAAAGAAGGGCCAATATTAGACCCCCCACCCCCAAAGAAAACTCTCCTTAAAAATATCCAAATATCCCTGATACATTCTGGATTTTTTTTTTTTTTTTATGGTCAGTGTTGTGAAAAGACCCAGTGACCTTAGGCATGCTACATGAGTGGTCTACCACTGAGATACACCTCCAGCCAAATTTCTCAGAGATTGTTTCTTCTCTAATGTTCTCCATTTGCTCTGAGGTTTGCCTGTCGTATCGTCGGCCGTGTATTCATTTGCAATACTTCACCCGAGGTGGTAAGTTTGTATAGCTGTCACTCAAAAGCAACACAACTAATCAAAGCACATTAAGGCACTGAGCCTGGATGACTTTCACTTGCAAAGTTTCCAATTACGCTATAGCAGAATGAAGATCCAGCCTCGCAGACCCCATGAGATGTGTGCTCCTTGTTAACAGGGAACATGTTAGACTTGGGTGTTCCAGATGTTTGCTCACTTGTAGTGCACAGTTAAAAACAATGTCCCTGATGGCTTTCTGTCACTGGCAACAGTTACTGCTTTTAATTTGGAAGATGCATGTCACTTTAAAAATAGATGAATTATCCAAAAGAAAAAAAAAGTTAAGCACAGATTTTTTTTTTTTTGATGGCATTAAATTTGTTCTCCGAGTGTGAGTTTTGCATCTTCACCAAAACAGGCTTTCAGTTTGCCAAGGTCTTTGCCACTTGTCTTCAAGTGCTTAATGTAGCATGACAATAAATGCCATAGTCACCTGTTTCCCCCTTTATCTGGGGGCCGATGAAGATCAGTGAGTTTACCTCTCTTATGTCTATATCTCCCTCAAGATGGAGCACATCATGTTTTCAACCAGGTTGGGATAAAGAAGAACAAATGAATAAGAAGATAGCGGTGATAAATTAACTTGCTGCTTTTTACTTTAAACCATGTTTTGTCGTTGTTTTGTTTCCTTCTTTGGGGCATTTGACAGAATATGGATATGACGACCAGCGTATAGACCATTCCCATCACCACTTTATGACGATGGACTAGCACTATATGTTAATAAGATATCCTACTTTAGTGTTCAAATTGTTGTCATTACCTAGGTTATGATATTCTCAGCAAGGCTGGGCAGTGGCAGCAAGCCACAGCTAGCTCCCAGGCAGCCATACTCTTGCCAGGGAAGGCAGCCAATACTCTGCATGATGCTGTGGTGTTCAGTAGGCTAGGTGTAATAAATACACTTTCACTTTACAAGATTTTAAACTCACGATGGGCACGCTGGGCCATCCTGTCATGGAGTACTGAGAAGATCTACCCAACTAAACATAGGCCTAACCTCATACTCGTTTACCTTGAACCTCTGGAAATTCTTCTTCAGCCTGTCTGATCCACTTGAGCAAATGTCTCCACTTTCCAAAGATGAGCTCCTGGGCTCCACAAGTGAGATTCCCACCTGTGCTTCTGCTCTTCCTGGGAAGCTCAAGGATGGTGGAAGGGAAATTAGAATGGCGAAAGATCAACGAGACTCCAGCAGCTGCTTCTACACCTCATTTCTCTACAGGCAAAAGTTGCCTTATACCAGGAGTAGGGAGCCTAAGAGTTAGTTCTGTAAGTCTCCCAAGAAGAGATTTCTGTAAAGTTTGAAAGAACAGAGAGGCTAGGCTTTAGCGTACTTGTTTATCTCCTTGACACATGGTTTTAGGGTATAGGTCAAAGGAAGAAAAGCTGAGTCTATGGGCCATGATTTGGTATGGGGTGTGCTCTGCATTCTCCTGTGACCCATGATGAATGAGAGCACCCTTTAGTTTTTCTAGTATTTAAGAACTCAGTGCATCAGACCATGGTATATAGTTTCAGAAACTGTTTCTTCATCTCACTTTCTACCTCACACATTTTTTTTTTTTTACAAATAGGTTCAAAAACGCATCAGTGCCTTCTAAACACAGCATCATTTTCCCCCCATCATTTTTTTTTGTTGTTGTTTTGTTTTGTTCCTTCTCTTTTACATCTGTACTTGTGGCTCAGCGGGAGAGCCCTTTATGTCATGCGCAACATCAGTCGCACTGCAAAGTAAAATGAAAAAGAGGAAGAGCTTTTATTTGCTTCTGAGCTGTCTATCACCCCATGACTTCTCCAGATTCTCTTTCCTAATCAAAACAAGTGTGTGCTCTGGGAATTTTTAAAGCACAGATATGAATAACCAAGTACATGACTTTACACGGTGGTGTGGAATTACCAGACACCCCAGTACCTGAACCGTCTGTATTTTGGGGTATGATAAGATCAGGTTCTTTCCTGGTCACTTTTACTCATTTTTCCCACCAGCAGTGTCAGTGCCCTCTTTATTTCCTTGATTTGGGCTTAGCAGGGGGCATTCCTGCAGTGCACTTTCTACCTGTTATATAGCTGTGCAGGGTATCTCAGGATTGAATGGTCATGTGATGCTTGCTGAAATGTCTATTTCAGGTACTCATCGACCACAGACATTTCTCTTTCCCAAAGTGCCTGTTCTAGTCCTTTGGTCATTGACTCTGGGCTTGAAGAACATCTGCCACAGTCCTGACGGAAGCAGCACCTTGGCACCTGCATGTGCAGAATACTATTCCTTTCGTCTGACTCACTTATTTTTCTCCTGTTTATTGAATACCTTTTTATGAATAGGTATTTGCCATTTTAAAGGTATAATTTTATTAATAATTCCCTTTATGCTTAGTAATCTTTTCCCCTTTCTTCAATAAATTCTCTTCTCTTACTTTCTTTCTTTCTTTTCTTTTTTTTTTTTTTTTTCGAGACAGGGTTTCTCTATATAGCCCTGGCTGTCCTGGAACTCACTTGGTAGACCAGGCTGGCCTCCAACTTAGAAATCCGCCCGCCTCTGCCTCCCGAGTGCTGGGATTAAAGGCGTGCGCCACCATGCCCAGCTAATTCTCTTCTTTCTTGGAGTTACCCTCTGCTGTGCTTTAGAGATGTCTGAGTTCTTGCCAGTCACTTGGAGGCTGTCAATTAAGCCTTGATTCAACCATGCAAATCTTGGTTAGAGCAGTGCTTTCTCATTGCAGAGAACAAGCACAAGTTTTCCATTCTTTTTTTAGTATGATGGCATTGCAATGTGTTTTCATGGCTTGTATACATGTAGCCTTCTGGATGAAGGCAAAACCCTCCTGTCTTAGTTAGGGTTTTACTGCTGTGAACAGATGCCATGACCAAGGCATCTCTTAAAAGAACTACATTTAATTGATGCTAGCTTACAGGTTCAGAGGTTCAGTCCATTATCATCAACGTGGGAGCATAGCAGTATCCAGGCAGGCATGGTGCAGGAGGAGATGAAGGTTCTACATATTCATTTGAAGGTTGCTGACAGAATAAAGATTTCCAGGCAGCTAGAATTAGGATATTAAAGACCAGATCCACTCCAACAGGTCTACATCTCCTGATAGTGTCACTCCCTGGTCCAAGCATACACAAACCATCACACCTCCCTAGAAAAACCACCAGTTTTACTGATTGATTTAAAGACAATGTAAAGAAATCCCAGGTTTTCCCTAGATGAAGTGGTAAAAGAAAGAAATGGCAGGGTAGTTAGACAATCATTGAGCATTCTTTGGCTTTACTCAGGAAGTTGAAATTTTCTCCTAAGCTAGCAGATTAAGGTTACTTTATTCCATTCCAGTCATGAAGAGGTTAAAAAAAAAAAAAAAAACCTAGGATAACACAATTGCTAGAACATAGTCAAGATATCCCATCACTCAACATCTCTCTGCATGGTCTCTGTCACTAAAAAGAGTAGACCCCCCCCCCCCTTAATTCTGTGGCTTTTGGTTTTAATGAACACGATTGAGTGCTTCCTGCTAGGCAGCACCCGATGCTTGCTTGCTGGGGTAAATATTCTAAATCCCTCTTAGCTATGCTCCATCTTTGTACCATGATTAATGCTTACCCTTGGGCACAAAATGCCCAATCAGATTGCCAAGGCTTGTAGGCACAAATCAGGAAAATACCGCCACAAATCATTCTCCCCAAATAAAAAGGTCAACTGGTATTAAATTAGTTCATTTACAGAACTCATTGAAATTAGCAGCATGTTCTTAAATTGCTTCTTGATTGAGGACATTTGCCTCATTAATTCTAAACAACCTGAGAAGACTATTAAAGTCTTACAGGGGGAAAAAAAATGACCAAAGGACAAGATGCACAATACACATTGCCTCAGGGTAAATGCAATTCACAGAATATATGGAACCAAGCACAAAGCCACAGTGAGGAAGTTCCACTTCCATATTCCCCCAAGGAAGTCTTTGTCATTCTTCCGTATGTAAGTGCACTTCAAATCAATGCTCATGTACATAGCTAGGCATTTAATTGTATCTTCTTCTTTGCAGCAAGGATGATGTCCCTGAAACATAAGTGGCCACATAATTCGCCTCTTCAGGGGTTCTACTTCATGCAGAAGTCATTCCCCTGAGAGTCTGTCTGCAACTTCTCCTTGCCCAACCTATCTGATCTTCAAGCTCCAGGATTCTAGACTTACCCAAGAAAGTCACTTCTGTGGATTTTCAGTGGCCTCTCTTAGCCATCCTTAGTCCAGTCTAATTTCCAACCATCCTTGAGGAGTCAGATTGGACGTTTTTCTAGGTGCCTCTTGTTCTGCTTTGACCCTTCTCAAATCACATACTGACACGATTACATGATAATTTGTCTCCATCATCCATCCTAGGTTTGGTAGACAGAGACTCTGTTGTCTTTAATTTCAGTTTGGTTCTGGAAATTGATGCTGGGATCTAAAAAGCTGCACAAGTGACTCACAACCCAGGTTATAGCCTCAACATAAGATGATAGTTTCTGTTGCATTTCATTCCTGGACAGGTCCTTAGTAGAAAAGCAATTGATGACTTGTTCTTATGAGACTGAAGTAAAGAGTGCAATCCCTTAGCTCAACAGTAAGCAAAGTCCTTTGGAGGACAGAACAACATCATGATAGAGTCTGACCTCAGTCATCAACTCAGTATGTAACTAGAGAATAGTCAGGGACACAAATTACTGAAATCTAAGTCACCAAAATACTCTAATTATGAGGGTTCTGTGGGCAACCATATTTATTTGGATTCCTCAGATAGTCTGGAGTATAGAAAGGTGAACAGCGTCATTCTATGTATATGAACATCAGAAAATGGTATATGAGATTTGGAAGAGAAAAAGAGGAGTTGGGAAAAGAATGTTCACAATAGGAGAGGCAGATATAAGCAAATATCTTGAAGGAAGAACTACATGGTTATGAAATACTCATAATTTCTACTGTAGGTCAGACATACTGATGGTTACTGATAGGTATTCAGTAATTAGCTAAAGAATATAACATCTTGCTTCCTATAATTTTCATTCCGTGGAGGAAAAAAAAAAACTAAAGAGCTAAGCACACATTATTTGCCTACCATTGTAAAAGTTCTATATCAATAACAGGTAAGAAGGAAAGTGCAGCATTTATTTTATATCCGACAAAAATTTCATGATGCTCTAATCCAGACAGTAGAAGCCTAAAACATAAGGATAAAGTTATGTTTATTAAAAGGCAAAATAAGGAGGACTCTGGAGAACACAATCCCATAATACACCGAGGAACATGATACCCCAAGGAACCAAGAAAAGACAGACCCCCAAGTGTTGGGCAGTAGTTTGGTAATGGGAAGATGAGGCTACATATATAATTTTATTTCTCTGTGAAATTGCAGATGAGATGAATTTCTCTGAACAATGAAAGAAATGACACTTAAGGAGGAGATGGTTGCTAAAGGCTGAAGAGCAATGAGCTGAGCGTCTGTAAAAAAAAAAAAAAAAAAAAAAAAAAAAGAATTTATTTTGAAATTTTTTTAAAAAAAAAAGGGTTTAAAAAAGTTTTCAAAAAAAAAAAAAAAAAAAAAAAAAAAGAATTTATTTTGACTTAGTGCTTGAGTCATAGGAAATTATGTCACAACTGAACACCGAGGCCAATGTGTAGTCAGCATTGGTCATAAAATACCAGCATCTCTGCTCTTTGGCTTCTGGATGCCACACCGGAGATGCAGGAAACAAAACCAAAAGATACTTTCTGAGAAAAACTTAAATAAAAGAGCTTTTTCCCCCCCTTTTCTTATGAGTACCTTTATTCATTTCAGATGTGCTGGGGAGAGAAGGAGGTGGGAATTTTAGCCTTTATCATGCTTCTGGGACGATGAGACAATAATTTCTTATTTAAAAAAAAATTCTAGAATACACATTTTTTTTTTTTTTTTTTTTTTTAACAAAAGCCACAGAGCGTCTGACCCTTTGCATTACCAATTGACAGACTGGCCCATCACATACAATCAGAGAGCCTTGTGACACAGATGGCTGGGACAGAAGGTAGAGGACATTTCATTCAGTCACTTCCTGACACAGGTCCCAGGAGCACAGCTGGGAGAGAAATTCTCTGTATGCACAAGACCCGGCCAGGAGGACTGCTGTAGTCTGGCACTAAAAATGGCACATACATATTATCCTTTTTCGTTAGTACAAAGGAATCATACGATTGGTCCAATGTTTATTTTTCAATTGTGAATATTAGGAGTTCATTACTCCCACCTCCAGCACAACCTTCAAGCAATCATGGTTTACCCACAGCCTTCCATTCTGTCTGTGTCAAAGAGTTTTAGTCGCCTTCTAGTAACTCACTGATGCGCCTCAATTTGGGGTCCTTCTCTTCATCTCATCAAGATATTACAGTGACTCTGAAGCACACTCAGTTCAGCATTTACTATTGGATGGCAACCTGGCTTGAATGAAGGCTAGACTGTGTCTTGTATCCTCATGTTAATCAGCCTCCAGTGATCACTAGCTATAGAGGCTAGAGCCTAGTGTCAGCAGGGGCCAATCTGTGATGGTTCTCAGGTGTTTCTTGGTTGCTGCCATTCCCTCGCCAGCCATGCTTTTTATTCTTGAAATACTCTCTTGAGCCTGTCTACCCTGAAAACACAAAATAGTGCACCGCCACATCTTTAATTGGACTTCGTGTAAATAATGCTAATGTCCTTGTCCCTGAAATGCAAATTAAGGAACACTAGCCCCAATCCCAATTAGCATTTTGTTCTCAAGTTGTCCTTAGCCCATGTTGACATGTACTCTGGCTCAATGACAGGAAGAGTGAATAAACCATCTGCTTCAGGGAGGATTGTGAGCAAGATCATGTTAGAGACAAGTTCAGGACTGCAGAGAGAGAGAGAGAGAGAGAGAGAGAGAGAGAGAGAGAGAGAGAGAGANAGAGAGAGAGAGAGAGAGAGAGAGAGAGAGAGAGAGAGAGAGAGAGAGAGACCGCCTCTCCAACTCAAGGTTCTGGACCAACCTTTCACACGAATCAAGAGTGACCATGCAAAGATGTGAAGTGAATTTGGTTTTTATTCTAGCTCAGGTGGTGGCTGTGTCGTTTCCCCATTCCAACCTCATAATGACTAGCGTGAGGACAATGAGCGCACCTGAAATGAAGGAGGAAGGGGAGAGGAGAAGATGTTTCACTCCAAGAAGAAGAGGCCTCTGCCCATCAAATTCCTGGAATAGAGCAAGGGATCTTAGTGAAAACAAAGGTTTACTGCCCAGGGCAGCATTGAAACAGAAACACAAAAGTCTTGCAAGATAGAGGAGATAAGAAGATTTTAAATCTTTGTCCTAAACACAAGTTTTATAATATTGGATAGAAAAAAAGTTATATTTAATATTTCTCCTTTTAAAGATTGATTTATTTTGTTTGTATGGATATCTACATGTAAGTATGTGTACTTCCTGAATATGGAAGTCAGAAGAAAATGTTGACATCCTTGGAGCTGAACTTATTATACATGTTTGTGAGCTTCCATGTCGGTGCTGAAGATTGAACCCAGGTCCTCTGCTAGAATGAACGATGGATCTTAACAACTGATCCATCTCTCCAGCCCCTACTTGATATTTCTTACCATAATTAGTGACCTCCAAGGCTACACAAGGCTGTACATCCTACACAGCAAAATGTAAAAGCCAGTCCAGGGAGGGTTTCAGAAATGTTGCCCATTTTCCTCTTTCTGTTTCCCCTCTCCATCCCAAACATGCCTCTTTCAGTGGCATAGTCTTGAACTTAAAAAAAAAAAAAAAAAAAAAAAAAAAAGAAAAGCCACTCCCAAATTGTCCCCTGCAAAGGGACATTTCAATATCTGAAAGTAAGAAATCAAGTCCCGCCAGAAATACACCGCCAAACCCTGTCTAGAAAAAAAAAAAAAAAAAAAAAAAAAAATCTAAAGGTTCTTTTAGGTCAAGCTACATAGTTTCAGCCCCAGAGAAGTCTTAATATAAAACTGCATGTGCTCAAGTTGACTTATTAATTTAGCCCCACATTTCAATTTCAGACAGCCTGAGGCTGGCCTCACAAGCTACCAATACTCTCATCATTGAGAAGCCCTTTGCACCCAGTGTAACCTTTGGCTAACTCATTACCCTCTTTTGCATAAATATGAGCATCAAATAAATGAGTTTGAGAGAGAAATAGAGCAAAGCAATGCACGAGACAGCACTGAGGGAGGAGGTGCTTTCCTCTGCCACCCCCAACTTGGTGACAAACCGGTCAGCATGATGTGAGTGCCAAGACAATTAGTGGGGATGCTCTTTATGGCTGCATAATTTCCAGAACATCTTTAAAAAAAAAATTCTTCACCTGACACAATGTTCCAAGGTTACTTTTTATAATGAGCCGCTGTGTGTGAAATATTAATACTGACACATAAAAATGGAACCACTGCTGATAAGGAGGCCCAGTGTGGTTGCCCAGATCTTATTTTTATTATTTGAACTCTTAATTTTTATATGCGAGTTATGTAGTTTAGAGACCCCCCCCCAAAAAAAAAAAGAAAAGAAAAGAAAAGAAAAGAAAAGAAAAGTAAACAAGTTCTGGAGATGCAAATTCAGACTAGTGGAGGAAGTTACATCCAAAGGTTTTATTACAACAGGGTTTCAAACTTCCACTGAGGGAGAATCTTTATTACGGAGAGCAACATCTTTCTGCCCCGAATGCCCACACATACTTTAGTAAATGACTAGAAGAAAGAGGAAGTGTGCCCTAACTGATATCTCTTCGACTAAAATGCTAATTGCCAGTGACAGTTGAAAGGGATAGGAATAAGCAAACCGTAAAGTGGTCGCCGGGATGAGTGTGGAAGCCTCCCGTTGTTTATAATCCCTGTGCTCTGGCAGTTAGCAGAGGCAGGAGAAACAAGACTTTGAGGACAGCCTAGGAGACCTGTTTTTACAAACAGGACAATCCAAAAGAAAAGAAGAGAGGGAATTAAAAGGAGTGATTGTAATTCATTGCTCTAAAATGGAAACATGAACTGGGACAATAGCTCAGGCAGTAGAATGAAAGTCTTGCAAGCCCAAGGATCTAAATTTGGTCCCCAGAATGTACGCTAAAGTAAAAGAAAGCCATTCGAGCTGGCACACTCTTGCAATCCTAGAGCCAATCCAGGAGGCAAAGACCATTAGACAGATTCCCCAAGGTTGTCTGACCTATCAGCCTAGAATTTGCTGAGTTCCAGGTCAATGAGAGACTTTATCTTTAAAAAGATGTAAAATAAAATGAGATGGGCAGCACCTGAGTAATGGCAACAGATTTAATTTTATTTTGGTGGCATCACCCACTGTCTCTATAACAGCTGTTTCTGGCCTACACACACATGTCGAAACCCACACTAAAACACCCATATACATATACACCTATGTACACACACACACACACACACACACACACACACACACACACACGAGACTAGAAGATATTTTACCTCCTTTAAGTGGACCAGCAATGGATACTTCTGGACTTCTCAGTAGTCTAACAAATGTCCTGTGAACCACATTTACTCTTCTGGCTCTTCCCCTCATTCTGTGATCCCTGATTGTGATAGGGTGTGATGGTTTGTATATGCTCAGCCCAGGGAGTAGCACAATAGAAGGTGTGGCCCTGTTGGAGTAGGTGTGGATGTAGGTTTTAAGACCCTCATCCTAGCTGTCTGGAAGCAGTCTTCTGCTAAAAGCCTTCAGCTGAAGATGGAGAGCTCTCAGCTCCTCCTGCACCATGCCTGCCTGGATGCTGCCATGTTCCCACCTTGACGATAATGGACTGAACCTCTGAACCTGTAAGCGTGCTCCAATTAAACATTGTCCTTTTAGGAGTTGCCTTGGTCATGGTGTCTGTTCACAGCAGTAAAACCCTAAGACACAGAGTTGTCAAATACTTACTCATGAAGCCTGAGTAGAAATTAAGCTAGGAAGCCAGTCAATCTTTTCATCATGGAAAAGTTCCCCCCGACCCCCATCCCAATTTTCTAGACCTCCCCAAGGTCAGATCCAAAGACACTCACAAAATGATACTGGTGGCAGAAACCATGTGTGGATTGAAACAAAGCTAGTTCATCTTTGAGTCTGGGAATAGATCTCCCTTCTGACGAGATAAAGCGTCTCTTTCAAAAGTTGGGGACCAATTATCAGAGAGCATAAGATGGATTTCCATTGAGCCATTAGTTGGACATTAGTCCAACAGAGGTGGCTCTATGATTCCTAAACTGAGGCTACAAACAAGTTCTTTCTTCTACTGATAATGAACTGGCTCCAGATACCTCAACTCATATATCTATACTCCACAGTGTACTCCTAGGGGATCCTGATATTTTGATTCACCCCCCCCCCCAAGCTCTCTGTTCTGAGTTAACCATACTTGTCAATGTTCAAGTATAAGATCACTGCTCATTAGGTGCAGGAACCCCGAATGTCACTACTGAACATCCAGGAAATGAAAATTCCTGAATCCATCTCTCTATACATGTTATCACTGGTAAGGTTTCTAAAGCATTAATCATCTTTAAAGATTAAAGAAAAGAAACTCCAATTTAAGCAAATCCCCGAGGAGAGGAAAGAGCTTGGCCTTCCTAATTTTGGATTAGAAGAAAGGTTCAGCGAAAGAGCTGATGCGAATTTCTGCCCTTTTTTTTCTCTGAAACTCCTGAGGGGATCCATCAGTCATCAAGGGCTACAGACACCATGGGGGTTCTAAGGGTCTAACTGTTGGTTCTAGCTATTGCTCCCAGCCACCAAGCCAGACTCCATACCTGTTTTATCTTGTACAATTACCTTCAAGACCTTTTTTTCTTGTTTTCTTTCTTTGTTTGTTTCTTTTTTTCTTTCTTTCTTTCTTTTCTTTTTTTCAGAGAAAGACAATGAGGAGAAACTCAACTGACAGAACCAAGGCTAGAAGAATTTTCCCCGAAGGACAAGACCCAAGTCTGCAAACGCTAAGAGCCTGCTTCTCCGTCACTTTTGCCTGTATAAGGGCAGGGAGGGTAGCAGAGAAAAAAAGAGACCTGATTGACTACTCTACTAGTGCACACGCGCATGCGTGTGTGTGTGTGTGTGTGTGTGTGTGTGTGTGTGTGTGTGCATGCGCGTGCACGTGCATTTATGTGCACCACAGGTGCCCTCAGAAGCCAGAGTAGGGCAGCAATTCCCCTGGAGCTCGAAATGGTGGGTGCCCGACTTGGGTGCTGGGATCTGAACCACAGTCTCTGGAACAACAGTTAGCACTCTTGGGCACTAAGCCATCTCTCCAGGGGTATAGTTTTGAGAGTGGAAGAGGACACGATTCAAAATTATGCATGATAAGGAATATAAACACAGCTTGTCCTGGAGAAATGAGTGCTCTAGCTGCCTGGACTATAAACCCTAGAAGTAAAAGCCTATGGAAAGCTACACCGCTACACCGAGCGGCAGCAAGAGCAAGCAAAATCCACTTAAGGTTTTAGTATCCGTGCTCACTGTGTGCTCTCTACCTCCAGCACTAAGAAACGATTTCTCCTTCCACTCCATGTACGGGTTGCATTTGGATTGCTTTTCTAAAGTGTGCCTCTCTTTGTAAGATTTCAGTTGGGGGGTGCCTGGGTGTCTTTATTCCAGTACATCTTGTTTATCTTCTATTCTCAGCTCTGCAACCTCGTTCTTCTCTCCCGGCTAAGCTTTTAGGAAGGGAAGGATCCAGGAGGGCCATCTAGTGAGAAGAGTATTATCACTGAAACTGTAGTGCTTTAGAGCATCAGAGAAATATCTTAAGGACTGTGTCCAGGCCGGTTTGCTCTCTGTGTCCTCTGGGGAAAATGCTCCAGCAGAGGCACCCCGCATCCAGGCCTGACAGGAGAGTGCGGAGGCCCTTGTTTGCGCCACTTTAGAGATTTGTGTGAGACTATTTGGGGACTTTAAGGACTCCAGCGGGAGGAGAACAGGCCAAGAACTTCCAGCAGTGGATGCAGGTGCGATTCTGAGAAGGCAGCTGCAACTTTTCTCTTTTTATTTCTTACAGATTTGTGTGACCAAAGAGGCATCGCCGGCCGCCTGGTTTCTGGGCAGTTAAAAGGCGGGGAAAACCCGGAATGTTCTCTCACTTCTGGCTTCCGGGAAACACGGGAGGAAATCAAGGGCAGCACCCGCCCGAGCGTGAATCTGCATTAGACTACCTTGCATGGAGACTGCCCTGGGTCCAAGGGCGAAGACATGATCAGCACCTCTCGTCATGTGAAGAGGCACTTGGCATCTT
Source organism: Mus pahari (assembly GCF_900095145.1). Taxonomy (NCBI): domain Eukaryota; kingdom Metazoa; phylum Chordata; class Mammalia; order Rodentia; family Muridae; genus Mus; species Mus pahari. The sequence goes on from NC_034608.1 coordinate 46,174,523, forward strand.
GGATTCACACCAGCCCTGGCCGTGGGGAAGGAGCCATGTGTTGATTGAAGCAGTCTGAAATTGGTGATTCGGAGTGGTGGAAAAACAAACTAGGGTCCCTGACCAGGCCCACCCGTAGCTCCATATGCTGTTTTCCTGCCACTCAGCCTCTGATGGATGAGAGAAGGTGGCTCTGGAGGAGAGGAAGGTGGGGGTGGGGGGAGGGAGAGGACTGCAGGTGCTCCAAATTAGGAATAATTCGGCAGATTAGCCTAATGAAGTCAAAAAGTTAATTTGTAGCTGCCAGCTGTTGAGCAGTAAGTTATAAAGTGCCCCAGCCCCACCACAGATCAGCGCAGGGAATGCAAAAAGCCAGAGCCAGTCACCCAGAGGACTTGGAAGAAACACCTGCAAAGGTGTCAGCTTGAGAGGAGCTCTCAGGAGCCAGGTGGCCTCATGGACAAAAGAGATCTTAGAAATAATGACTGTTGGTGACCTGGGCTTGTGAAGGGGTGGGGAGTGGGGTGCGGGGCCCGCTGCTGTCCTTGCCTAGAGCACTGGAACTGATCCCTAGCTTAGAAAACAGTTGTCAATTGGTGTGAAGCTTGTAGATTTAGCACAGAGATAACAGGGAACAATAGTTCTCCCCTCTCTGGGGACAATTTACCTTTGGTACCATCACTCTCCCTCATCCCCCTACCCCTCTCAATCTGTAATTTTAACTAGCTCATGGGGAAGAAATAAAAGCAAATCGTGGTTTGCCACACTGGAAGGAGAGTATCTTCCTCCCCAGCACAGTGATGGATCCTGGGTCCTGTGAGCTCTTAGGGACAGTGTGGTCGCCCATCTCTGTGTAACTCTTACTGAACGCCATTCTGCACGCGACTGTTATGTATCTAGCTTTTTACTCTTAAAAAAAAAATGGCTGGGAGAATGAGAAGGTAGCAACTTGCACTGTGCTTCAGGAAGCACACAGGAGAAACTACAGGATGTCGTTTCCCTGGGAAGGGTTGCTCTAACCCCACAGATAATACGGACACTGCATTCAATAGACCTCGATGATGCTTGCCTCGTAGGGCTGCGTTCATGGGCCCGCAAGTGTCTGTCCTTCCAAACATTCAGTTTCAAGTGCGGGGGGAAATCAAACCAAACCCATAGATCTAAATAAATATCTACTGAATGAATTAAAAGCTGCTCTCTAGATAGGCGCTCTCATCACCGACCCTACTTTCCCATTATGCTTCCCTCAGACACAGAAAGCTGTTCACAGCCTGTATTGGAACACTTAATCATCCCCCAAATTTCTTTAATTGCCTTCTCTCCTTCTCTGCCCTGAACACTCCTCCTGAACCTGCTGCAGCTAATTCAAATGCTTATTTAACTGGCTGACTGACTGTCTCTGGACCAGACTTTGGCTCTTAACCTCAGCAAAGAAAAAACGCTTCCTTTAGATTAGAGACTGGTCATATGGAAAGGGAAAAAAAAAGCCCCTTGATTGTTGGAAAGTTATGTAATGTTGTGGTTGTAAAATTGGGGCTTAACATCTAGCTGGTGATTGAGTCTGTAATTAGACTCTATCCAGTGGTTTAGGGACTCAGTAAATGAACTGTTGACGCCTTGGAAGGTTTTTCTCTGGCCCTGGAGACCCCACCAGCTGTACTCTCTGCAATGGCAACAGAAAGTTTGGTAGCATGAGGATACTGCCAGGCACTTGGCATGGAACCACTCGTGTCCTCCCCACCACTCTACAGTGCTGATCTCAAGTGAACAACAGGGACAACAGTCGTTCTCTCAAATAAGGGAAAATGAGGTTTTCAGAAAGTGAGTTAGGTTTCTGTCAGTATATAAAATGTCCAAGATAATCCATTTACCAAAGTTTTACTATCCCTCGCAGTTTTGGAGGCTCTAGCCTGTTGCTTTGGGGCCCATGGTGAGAGCGGTGTGGGGGAAGCTTGGGGTCTAGTGAAAGTGATCTCCTGCTGTAGAGAGAAGAGATAACTGAGTGGTGAGGAAGGGAATGGTGTCCCACCATCCGCTTTTGAGAGCATGTTCGAAGTGACTGGAGAGCTTTTCATTTTGCTTCCTCTTGAAAGGCTCCACCAACTCCATACTGATCCATGCAAGGGAATATGCACTTAACAGGGACACACTAAGGAGGCACAGACAGGGTGGGCTTCAGCAGAGAGATGAAGTGAATTGCTCAAGTTTATCCAGCTTGTAGAATGAATGGTGCCATTGTTGCTTGAGCCCAAGACCAACTAGATCATAAAACCTATTCCATTTGAGCTTTTGAGATTCCCATTGATTTGGGCAAGAGAGACAGCTAGGACAACATCATAATTGCTGTAACAAAATTCAAAATTACACGACAAACAGAACCACCTTTGCCATCGTGCCGTTCCTCTTTTACCTACAGTTAACCAGGAGATAACCACGGAGCTTTAAAAGTCCAGGGCTGCGTATGCACATTCAATTCATGTGGTCAACAAACGATGTCACAAAACACCTCATGAAGTAGATTCTCACTTTCAGAAGTGGATGGGGTTACAAAACTGGAGCCCTCAGATGGTCTGACACTTCATACAATGAAAGCCACACAGACTGTTGTGGCCACAAACAGATCGCCAGTTGGAAGTTGGCCAAGACACTCTAGGTGCATACTGCCATTGCAGTAAGGTAACAGAACTGAAGTGGCAACTAATGCCAACCACTAATGCCAGCAAAATTTGTTTGTAAATAGATGTGGAAGCTGTCGCTAAGATTACTGGGATCTTTAATTAAGTAAGACAACTTTACAGCATGAAAGTTCATTAAAACTTGCAATCAGCAATTGATTGGAAGCAATTTTGATTAAGTGTTGTGGTCCAATTAGCTGGAACTAGTTGACAAGGCCTTAAAGTTATTAATACTGATTTATAAGACATTATTAAAAATTAATATTTTCCATATTGCTGAAGCAAAAATATTGAAAAAGATTAAATACTGGCCCAAACTTGAGGCTGCATTCCTTGATCATTAAAACAAACATTATAAATTACATCCACTCAAAATAGTATTGTGTATCATATTATTTAAATTAATGATATTATTTTGAGTTTTATTGATTTTCCAGTGTTGTTTTATATGTAATTTATAAACTTTCTTTGGGCTTTCGTGAGTTATAAACATAAGAAATAAATTAAATTACATACCAATAAATATTAAATAGCGTTTGACAAAATAACTGAAATGAATGGTCAGAGTTTAGAAAACTTTTATTTTCACTTTAAAAATTACCATTAAACATAGTACTACTGGAAGATTCAGCAATACCTCTTCTAGGTATATACCCAGAAGATGTTCCAACTGGTAATAAGGACACATGCTCCACTATGTTCATAGCTACCCTATTTATAATAGCCAGAAGCTGGAAAGAACCCAGATATCCCTCAACAGAAGAATGGATACAGAAAATGTGGTACATTTACACAATGGAGTACTACTCAGCTATTAAAAA
>NC_034608.1:46178612-46181361 GCF_900095145.1 Mus pahari
TGTCTCTAGCTGCATATGTAGCAGAAGATGGCCTAGTCAGCCATCGTTGGGAAGAGATGCCCCTTGGTCTTGCAAACTTTATATGCCCCATACAGGGGCATATAAACGCCAGGGCCAAGAAAGTGGGAGTGGGTGGGCAGGGGAGCAGGGTGGGGAGAGAATATAGGGGACATTCGGGATAGCATTTGAAATGTAAATGAAGAAAATATCTAATAAAATAAGTTAAAATTACCATTAAATGTCAACTTTGAAAGAAAACGCAGGTTTGTTCTACTTTCTTTAGAAAAAGACAATGAAACATTGGAACCTAAGCATTAAAAATGAAACAATTTGAAAAAAGTTGCGATTAAATAAGTATCATGTGTAAGTTTAATATCCTGCTTAGAGAAACTACAGTTTTGTTTGTTTTGAAGTTGATCCAATGATAGGAACAGAATTTATCTTCAGAAAAAGAAATTTGACAAGAAGGTATGCTCATGCCAACAGATAGGAAAGAAATAGAAACAAAAAAATGTTCATTTTTTAAAATGTTGATGGTATCCTCAGTGCAAATAAAAATTTGTATATTGTCTTTTTGATATTTTATACACTGTTCATTTATTTTTAATAAACCATTTCTGCAAGGAATAAAAGCAACAAGCAAATATAAGTCAGGTACAAGAAGAGTTCTTATTTCATGTTCATAAATTAGGGTCATATGATGTATGTGAACAATACTTAGAAAGAATCATTAGATTGTCAAAATCACTTTAAAAGACAGAGAAAATTTATTTTTTAAATTTTATGCTTCTGTAATGCTTTTAAGCAACTAGGAAAACATTTATTTTAAGGGCTGTCTATTGTAGGAAATTTTAACCCCAATGCGGGGTTTCTACCATGCCTTTGACCATTTACTTCCTTGATAAAAGACACACGCAACCTTTATATTTAAAATATGCCTTAATCGTCACAAGAGTCGGGTAGATCTGTCTTCTGTGTGACTAGAATCTACTTTCTTATTGATAACCCCGAGTTATTACTTACTTTGTTTCATCTGGGCTGCTCTTAACTCCAATTGGACAGCCCTCAGGGCCATGTTTTCTTGACTCCTAACCCATGGCAACTTTCTCTTCCTCCTCCCCCACCTCTATCTTTCTCTCCTGCCCTTCCCCAACCCCCAAGCTTGGGAACTCTAAACCTTGCCTATAGCACTTCTGTCCAGGTATTGGCTGTCAGCATACTTATTTACCAATTAAAAATAACTTAGGGGCAAGGTCACATAGCTTTACTTGTGTCTCTGTACAGACCCTCTTGTCTCTGGGGCAACCAGGTCTTGGGGACCCACACTTAGCGTTACAATACATAGCAAAAGACCAAACCTCAAAGCTGTCAGAAGGAAAATGAAAGGGCATGGAAGCAGGCCAAGGGAGAAAATGTCCTAGAACCTGGATTCCAGATCAGTTCAAAATTCCAAATGTAACTAGTTAAAATTCAAAAATTACTAATGTTCTTTTAATAAGGAAGGAGGGGGCGGGGAAACCAATTCAAGAGGTACATGTGTCCGATGCTGAGACTATGTCAGAGTACAAGGTATCAAAGCTCCCTTCCTTTAAGGAGCTTAGAGACAGGGAGGATAAACTGTAATAAACACAGGATGAACATCTCCTATCCAAAGGCTGATGTTTCTCAACCCCAGAACTATTTAAACATTAATGGAAAAATCCATGCCACAAGTAAACCACCCTGTACTTCACCTATCTGTTGCAGTAAAAAATGCGGCCACAGTAAAGACACTGAATAGGATTACCACAAGTTGTACATTGGAGGAAACTAAATAAATTTCATGCCAAATCACCTTATCACGTGCATGCAAATATTCCTCAGCCATAATCCGAAGGCCTTCTGATCCCATGCATTTTGCATAAGACAACCCACGCCTTTCTCCTATAAAATAGAATTGAGCTGGTGACACTGGCTCAGGAATGAAAGAGAAGGGAGTATTTAACTGTTAAGTGGGCACTCAAAGATAGCTCGCTGACCTATGAGAAAAGATGAGCAAATAAGGTGAATGTTGGAAAAGGAGGAGGAGGAGGAGGAGGAGGAGGAGGAGGAAGAGGAGGGGGAGGAGGGGGAGGAGGGGGAGAAGCAGAATTATGAGCACTCTGATATTGGGGGTGGGGTGGGACATTTCCAGATAGTGCTCAGGACCTGAAGCAGGTCCAAGCCTGATGGGTTCCAGAAAAAAGGTTAGAATAAGTGTAGAAAACAGAAATTGAAAAAGAATGGCTCATAGAGAAAAGTTGGTGAATTCTTATAGGCCACTGGTAGAAGAACTTTACCTTTGGCTGTGAGCAGCAAGGCCAAGCCTTGTAGCTGGGAGCAAATGAGTATTTGACCTGCACTTAGCAATTTCAGCAGAATGGTTCCAGCCTCCGTGCTCATGGGTATGAGTGAGGTCTGGTAGTACAGGGGGCTGTAATCCAGGTCTGTCCACGGGAACCAAGAAGATACAGAGATTCACTGTGTTTAGAAGTTTGAGCAGAAACTGATTTTATCACCTCTCGGTCTACTCTTGGGCCTGAAGCGATGCAGGGGGAGGTAGTTAGAGGGATGTAGAGAGAGTAAATGCACTGGGTGCACGCCTTTAATCCCAGCACTTGGGAGGCAGAGGAAGGCAGATTTCTGAGTTTGAGGCCAGCCTGGTCTACAAAGTGAGTTCCAGGACAACCAGGACTATACAGAGAAACCTTGTCTCCAAGAAAGAAAGAAA
>NC_034608.1:46181658-46188954 GCF_900095145.1 Mus pahari
AGAGAGAGAGAGAGAGAGAGAGAGAGAGAGAGAGAGAGAGAGAGAGAGAGAGAGAGATTTAAATGCTGCATAGGGTGGATCTTCTAAGGGATGGGACCTTCGGTTTAGGGACAGGACCAGGCACAAGAATCTTGCAGGTATATAGAGGTATGTACCCCACCCTTCTCTCATTTCCATTCATGCTCTGCTCATGCTCCCTGCTGACTGAACCCTTGTGAAGTAATGGAAGTTCTTGCCATAGTCAACATGTTGGCACATGGCTTCTGCCTTGTGTCTGTAGAACTTTTACTAAGGCACACCCCGACTCTTCCTTTTTCTCCCAATCAGTTTCTGCTGTCACACTACTATAAGAGTGCTGTGTCATTGTGACAGAGCCCATCGCCTGTGACGATTTAAATATCCAGTACTGCACTGGCCTGTGACAGACACCTTAGTTCCTGTCCAGGGTATGCGGTAATAAAGTAGAAGGGACATCCTATAAGGAGGGGCAAATGGAAGCTGTCATCAGGCATGAGGTGCTAGGGTCAGAGGTGGTTCTTCAGCTCAGTGCACTTTCTATCTTAGTAAAAGTACTTCAGAGAGACTGAAAGGCCTGTGTGCTCTAATGCTGTGGGTGAAACATTCTCTAAGTGTCGCTGTGTCCAGATGTGTATTACCAGAGGAGATTTGGAGGGGATTGAGTCCTGGAATTATTTTGAATTTCAGATTTCTAGTGGCATAGCAGTAACGAGAAGCGGGGAGCTCAAAAAGGAACACTCGTAAGAATGCAATAGATCATAAGAATCAAATGATCCTGAGTGAAATAATAATAATAAAAAAAAAAACAAAAACAATTCCACAACTGTGTATCCTTCCTATCTAATCAATTTTCACATATGTATGTGCGTGCATGTGTATAATATACGATTTGACAGCAGTCTAGAGAAATTGTACCCTTAGCCAGCGTAAATAAATTGAAGTTTAGTCTCACGTTGTTCAAGTTTCCACAGAAAACCAAATGGACAGCCCTGCCCACAGTGTAATTTGCTGTGCATGGGGTGAGGGGTGGGGCCTCCCTTTATGCTGCTCTGAACTGGTATTAGTAATAAGCACGTGGCGGTTACAGCGAAAGGGAGTCAGCTAGTCAAACTCTCTGCTGAAAAGAGGCATGAGGACTTCCTCCTCCAGATCATCAATCCACACTCACCAGTCATGGACAGAACTGTCACGTCTTCTCATTCTAAGAGCCCATGTGGGAGACGGTGATTGGGGTTATTTCGCCTGTGCCCTGCAAGCCGGACGCATGGGGAGAAGTCAGCGGTACTGCTCTGGGGCCAGCTGCTTGGGCTGGTGTTGAAAAATGTTGAATTATCAAATTGCCCATTTCTGCTCAATTGCTCTAATTTATTATCCCGGGCATTCTGAATGCTAATGAAACCTACCTTCCATGCCAGACCATGTCACTCTACTTTATGATCTTATTAAAACCTCAGCATTTCTTAGTTCAGTGACAGTGAGTGGAGAGGGGGACAGCTGTCCTCCTGCCTCCAGTGTGGTTCATACACCTGCCCCGTCACTGCTCACGCCTGAATGATTTAAGCCACATGAGCAGCCTCGGGCGATATTTTTATACCCATGACAGGATTATATAACATGGAGAAAGGCCATTAGCGAATACAAAGGAATATGCAGGAGGGAAGCAGGTGAGAAATGTCCAAGTAAATCCTTGGATCTGACTCTTCATAAAATAAAAAATGCCCTGCGAGTTTAGATTTAATGAGCTGGTTATCTCACCACAGGAGCAGAAGAAGTTAGGGTTCAACTTCCCAGCTTTTTCAAGATATCCCTCAATCCTAGGTGGTAGAGAGAAGCTCCCAAAGGTTCACTGTGCAAAACGACTCTGAAGCCAGGAAGTCCTGTGCTGAGAACAATTAGGCTCTCCTGAGTCTCCAAGCCCGGAACTGGAAGCAAACCCACGAGTTCATGTTTCTGCCCCAGATAGGATTCACGCCAAGAACTGTCAAGCCAGTTAGACTGTTAACATGTTTGTCAGTTTTTGTCTCCCTGTCATTGAAATGGAAATAACTCTATTTTGCTAACACCATATGGTGGGAGCTATTTGACAGAAGGACCTAAAGCCGTGTCACCTAGAGTGTTGGTGTGGGACTGCCAAATACACGATTCTCCATCTCTATGTTGGTATTTAATATTAGCTGTGAGAATCACGCTATGCACGCCTTCTGAGGGACAAACAATGCCACTGTCACTTGCCAGTATTTAATAGATACATGTGTTTGGTGTCCTCGTGTGCATGATATATTTATACAAGAAAATGATCCTATTTTATATTTATGTATATGAGTGGATTACCCTTTCTTAAACAGCCATGTTTAGGTGGTTTAAATAACCATGTTTAGAGAAAATATTAGTCTTTGTTTTAGCTGAATCTCATATTAAATAAAGTCATCTGTATTGCATGAGAAATGTCATGTATATTCATGTATGTGTGTATATTTATGTATAACTGTACTCTTAATGCCTGTCCAAACTCAATAGCAAATGAGTTGAGTCCTACGTCAGGTTCTTGTCATTGTGAGATCCAAATCTATAGACCAGATAATGCCTGATACCCTGCATAGTGACAAGGACTCATGGAGTTGCTTCTGAAGTTCTCAGGAAAGGCAGCCAGAAGAGATAGAACTTGTCTCACGTTTGTGTGGAGCACCAAGCTCTTCCTCAGCTTTTCTTGTCAATGTATTAGCCTTGGCACTTGCCTCACTTGATGGCACCTGCTCCTGCTCCAGGTAGATGACGCTGACCCTCTTATTTTGCACTCCCTAAACCCTTACTATACCCTTTCTTCACAGACTTCGGGGTATCTTGACTCAGAAATCACCCCCTCTTCTCTCCAAGTATCTCTTGTTTCTCTCTCATGATTGTACTCTCTCAACCGCTTCCTACCCCGCTTCCCCAGCCTCTAAGGTTTGGCTGCCCATGTGAAGCCCATTGTTGCAGTGGGCATCTCTCAGCTCGGGTTTTTGCCACTGCTCTGCAGAATATAGTTATTAAGGTTTAAGACCCGCATCTCTTCTCCCAAGAGTTGCCCTCAGTGGCTGAAATGGAGTATATATACTCAGGCATAACTTCAGTGCACTGAAGGCCTAAGTTGAGGGAAAGTGCATTTCTACTGTGGAGCTAATATGTTTTCTTCTTTCTAGGGATGCTTTCCTTCAAAGCTTTTGTCCCCACAGTCTGGTGGCCATCCGGTTCTCTTCAGTTTCTCACACACATCTCAGAATCCCAGTGGTGGTACCAGATTATGTTTTTACCACTCTCTTCTCTGACCCAGACAAATCATGGAATGTGCCTATTCTTTATGGGGGGGGGGATGGCTGAAAATATCTGTGTGTTTATTTTCCCTTTCACATACCGGACTGGACTGTGTGCCACGGGGACCTCAAGCAGATGGGCATGGGGATTAGATGAAAGCAAATTAGCAGAAACAAGTGAGTCTGAAACTACTATCCCTAAGATTAGTAGTCTCATCTGGACACTCACTAAATAATACGCTGAGATCCAAGCCAACGAGGGAAATGTTATGAGTCTAGCTGATGATGTTAGTCTAATGATCATGTCAATATTGACCATGGAGAGGCTACATTCTCACATTTATCAAGGAAGGATTTATCAAAGAAGGAAGAAAAAAGAAGAAGAAGAAAGAAAAGTAAAGGCTGGGAAAATAGCCTAATTGGTAAGTACCTGCAAAAGCCACACAAAGAGAACTGAGTATGAGATACATAGATACTTAGGACCTCACTGGCCAGCAAGCCTAGCCTACTCAGAGAGCTCCATATCAGTGATGCATCCTGTCAAAAGAGGATGCCCTTGGGTACACACCATAATGCACGATAAGACCCTGATGTTGAAGATACCACACATTTAGGCTTTATAAAGATTTATAAAGAGAAATCAATTTCAAACTGATCAGGATACCTCCTTCCTGATGGCTCTCATAATGCCAGAACAGCTAATGGAGGCTGTTGAAAGACCAAAGATATCAACGGTCTTACCTAACTCTAGACACTAACGTTAAATGCTGTAATGCTAACCTGCCAAGCAAACCGGACCCACTGGTATAGTAATAGTATAGCTGTTATGTTGTAACTAACCAGTTTCCGGTTGGATTCAAGGCCTGCTCCACAGAAAAGAATCAATCCCTTGTACTTAAACTGTGCTTAAAGGCCCATGGCTGCCGAGGCCACAGGCCCTAATGTAGAAACCAGTGTCATTATTTTATGGTCATCCTGTTATGTTGTTAAATGTCTTCTTGTGGGTCCCCCACCCAGGGATCTGCTATTGAGCAGTCTGAGGGAGTGGAGGCGCTAGAGAGCGGAGTCTCCTGCAATGGTGAGTGTGACAGGTATAAAAGGTCCTGGAGACTATGTAGGAGAACAGGGACTAGTATATATAGCTCGAGTCAGGGGTGAGGGGGAAAAGGACAAGGAAGTGTTGCAGAGGGTGCAGGGACCTTCCAAGTGATCAGCTAGGCTGTAGGTCACATGATGTCTGAGAAATCCTTTGGCAGGAAAAGAGACGTTTAACTGGCTTTATCATGACTTGGCTCTTGTCTCTGTGGACTTCAGTAGGCCCAAGCCTGATTTGGGCAGGGAACAAGCCCACTCCTACTGTGCCCTCTGAGAGCTGTCCAGGGGTGTGGGCAGCACTCTATCATTCTTCATCTGGCTTGGGAACCCGCATCTTCAAACTATTTATGTTTATGCCCATTGCGGTGGCTTGAATGAAGAATGTCCCTCACGGGCTCATGTCACTGAACAGTTGATTCCCAGCCCGTAGCACTGTTTGAAGATGCTAGGGAAGTTTTAAGAAGTGTGGTCTTGCTGGAGAAACATGATACTGGAGATGAGCTTTGAAAGTTATAGCTTTTTTTTCTGCCTACCTTCTCTGCTTCATGTTTACAGGTGAAGATGTGACACTCAGCTCTGACTGCCTGCTTCTCCCCCACCATTATGAACTCTCCCCCTTGGAACCGTAAACTTTGATAAACTCTTCCATAGTTTGCTTTTGGTCATGGTGTTTTACCACAACAACACAAAAGTAACTAAAACACCCATAGGGCCAGGCACAGTGACACATGCCTTTAATTTCAGGACTTGGGCCATAGAGGTTGAAGGAACTCTATGGGACAGAGGCTACCCTGGTCTAAGTTCCAAGACAGTCAGGACTATATGGAAAGACCCTACCTCAAAACAACAACGACAGCAGCAGCAGCAGTAGCAGTAGCAACAGAAGCAGCAGCAAAACGTGACAAAACCCACAAAAACCACCCATAGATTGGGGCTACTCTCAACCTTTGCCAGAGAAGTCTAGTCACAGAACCTTCTTTTTGTAGTGGCCAGCAGTCATCGAAGAGAGGCATGACTGGTCCAAGTGCTCAGAGAAAGAGATGAAGTGCTCAGTTCTAAGTAGAACATCGTTATCAACCTCTACCTTCTCCCACCTACCAAGGCTCAGGGGACATTAGAGAAGAGGAAGCAGAAATGATAAAAGCTGGAGGGTGGGGAGGAATGCCTTGTGATGCTCTCTTCTGGACTATGACATCCATATACAAATAGCATCTGTCATTAACTGCACAAGAACAAGCAAGCAGAAATTCCAGCATGGATGAGAGAGAGAGATGATCTCATGTTCTCCCAAGTTAATTAAGAATTATTGATACTTGATAGTTGCTAAAGGAGGAAGAATCATTCTTTTTTTTTTTTTTTTTTTTGAAGATATTGCCACTGGTAAATTTCCTATGCTCCAGATGTGGCCCTACACCATGTACATATGGGTAGCACTAATTGAGCTTAGAGTGTGTCATGGCTGGAGGGAAAATGGTCCCCACGGGTTTATATGTTTGAATACTCGGTCTCTACAAATAGAAGTGTTTGGGAAGGATTAGAAGATGTGGTCTTGCTAGAGATGTGTCACAGGGGCAGGCTTTGAACAGACTGGCACTGTTTCTAATGTCTCTCTTGGATTCCTGTTCGTGGTCCAAGATGTGTTCTCCCAGCAGTTCCCGCTACCATGTCTTTGCTCTGCCATCAGGACTCTTAACTCTCTAAAACCATCCGCCCAATTAATTGATATCTTTTACAATTTGCTTTGGCCATGGTGTTTTTCTTGGTTTGCTCGTTTTTGTTTTCCACAGAAATCGAAAAGTAACTAAAACAGTAGGTTATCAAAAAAAAAAAAAAGAAAAATGGAACAAAAGGAAAAGACGCAATGGATGGTAGGAAGAGGGACATGTTGGAGAGAATATGGAGGAGTTGGAAGAAGACATTATAGGGGGTATCATATTTCATATATACTTGCATAACATTATTAAGAACAAAGAGAAATTGTAATTAAATGAAAGAGGGTAGATGACTCCTGAGGGTGACTCAGAGGTTGATCATTGGCCTCCACACACAAGGCATGTACACATACATGCACATATGAACCCCCCCAGGAAATGCGATTTAGAGAAATCCTGTTGCCTATTATATTCATTCCTTTCCATTCAAATTAGTATGTATCTGAAGGCACATACCCAGATGGCTAGAAAGCAAAAGCAAGACCATTTTAATGTTAGTCTCTTTCAGTTTGTGTGTGTGTGCGTGTGTTGTTGTTGTTCTATTTACTCACTACTGGAAATAACATCACTTCAGAAAGAGACAGCGGGGATTCTTCTCAAGTTCTTACTCAGCAGGTTCAAACAAAATACTTCTTGATGTACTTTAGCTCCTCTCTGGGTGCCTTTCTGGGTGCCAGCACAGATTTGAATTTGTCGATCATTATTGCCTTTTGCCTGTGTGTGTGTGTGGGGGGGGGGCGACTTTCAAAAAGAAGCTAAGTTAAGGGTCGTGGCCTTTCAAGGCAAGGCATATTTATTGTGCGTTCCCAGGGCTCAGAGGCTGGTTACCTTTTCCATACCTGAACAATGCTCTCCGCTCTGCTTGGCGGCTCAGCAGTTCAGAGGAGCCCTGTAGCCACTGAGCAGAGTGAATGTGGAAAACAAGGACCAGCTTCTGTAAGGTCACTGACAGATCCTCTCTTGGCTCTTCTCTGACACACCCTGCTAGTGCCTTAGAGGAAGATAGTTGGAATATTCAGACACATCCTCATGTTGAAATTCAGCAGGTTATCTTTTGTCAACTGATGGCACATTTCACCAACCTTAACCCTCCCTTTCCTCTTCCTTCTTCCCTTCCTTCCCCTCCCCTTCCCTTCCTTCCCCTCCCCTTCCTTCCTCTCCCTTCCCTCCTTCCCTCCCTC
>NC_034608.1:46188995-46219207 GCF_900095145.1 Mus pahari
AGAGCAGCTCCCCTCCCTCCCTCCCTCCCTCAAGGCCATAGACCCTTGGCAAAACTTGGAATGAAGAAAAAGCATCACATGCCAATCACTAGTGCCAATAGGACTATGTTTCTCTTGTTCCATTTTCATTAGAAGTATCTGCTTTGTTTCCTAATTGGGTTTGCTGTTAAAACCTTTAAGTTGAAGTCCTCCAAACGATCAGTTCAGTAATGAATTTTGGTGTTGAATGCGGTATATGTACTATGTCTATTTGACATCTTCTAGAGGACATATTTCTTGTGGGATCAACCCAGGGTGGTTATAAATGTAGAGAATTGCGTAGTTTTAGAACATCGGACACTGTCCTGTCTAATGCAGTAGACTGTGCAGCTGTTTTCGACATTCCCATGTGAAGGCCATCTTGGAAAAAACAGCATAGCCTGTAAGTGAGAGACTTAGGTGGAGGTCCAGAGTTTGGGTGGAGAGCCAGGTCCCAGAGTGGGGCATGTCCAGTCAGCTGCAGCTACTGGGAGTTACTGGTCCTACTACACTCCTTTCTGAGCTCAAGAGATAACTGTGCTTAGCAACCTTGGGAGTCAAGAGCCCTACTGCATTCTTTTCTGCACTTAGGAGACTGCATTTCTAAGGGTGCTAATCACTCCTTTTCAGTAGTAGCAGTTAATCAAGGACCAGATGTTCTCAATAAACCTCTTACCCAATCATGTAATGCCAAGTCTTGGAAACTCCCCCCCACTCCTCCTCAACCCCCAAGTTTTGTTTTGTTTTTTGTTTGTTTGTTTGTTTGTTTGTTTTTCCTTTAAAACCCCCTGGTGGATTTTTCCTATCCTCTTCCATCAGGAAGGTGTATGGTCCAAGCTCACAAGCTTGAGTAAAGACCCTCATAATAAACTTAGAATGTTGTTAACAGGCTCAAGTTTGGATTTCTTTAACCTCAAAAGAATCAGTATATACTGGTTAAGTTGGGTCCATCACTCCAGTGCTATGGAATAACACAGAGACTCTAGCCTTTACCCTTCTCATTTGTGGGGAATAAAAGTATAAGTGATAGTCACTCCAATCTTACAGAGCCATTGTGGAGACTAAATTATATAATTTATGTAACATTGGTTTCAGAAAAGCTCACCCCTCATTATCATCCAATAAATGTTTACCATTCTCATGTTATTTTTCACAATGGAATTGCTTCCACACATGAGTGAAATTTTACACCCATGATGTATAGTATCCTGCAGGAGCAGAGTCGGGTATCCCTGGAACTCAGAACTCAGCTCTGCTCTCAAGGGCTCAATAGCTGCTGGACATCACGGCTGTCTTTAGTAAAGCTCTCATCCCTGGAACGCCAAGCCTCCTGCTCCTTATGAAGATGTTTATTGGGTTGAGCAGGGCAGGGGTGTGGATTTTTATTTTAAACACCTTTTTTCCTTAGAATGGAGAAATGGAGGTAGATAGTATTGGGGTTTGTGATGCTAGCTTAGGGGCAATTATTCCTTTCATCCTACCCGCCCAAAGAACAGCATAATAGGCTGGATTCTCCTCAAATATAAAGCATAGCCAGAGGAGAAGCATGAAATCCAACTCGCTTTTACACTCCCTCAGTGACTACCAGCACTGGTTGTAATCACCAGGGTCAAGCTCTGCTCCTCAGGACTCAGATTCCAGCCAATGTCAGTCACCTATAAGAGAAGAATAACGTTTGGCACAGAGGAATCCAAGGCAATAGGAAACAGAACACCAAGTCAGTGATTCTGTCTGAAGTACTCTCTGGGGCTTGAGCCTGCCATTTTCATATGCTACTATGTTTCTCCTTCTGCTTTGACTCTCCCAGGCACTTGGCCCTTTGATCCCACAGTTTTGTTTGTTTGTTTGTTTGTTTTCCTGAGAAGTTTTAAAATATTAAAGAACAGTGATAATGTAAGAAGGTTGCAAGCATCTTGCTAAGGTGTAAAGCATTACAGGTTCAGGCAAGTTAGACCTTAGAGAGCTCTCAGCCTGCTATCATTTCTAAGGAACTATATTTGGGTTCTGGAGACCAATTAACCTAACCTGAAAACGGAGCCTTTGACTCTACTCACTGTATGGCATTATTGTGGGCACCATGTAAGCTAGTGGGTTTCTGTGTATCTTATTTAAAAAAAAAAAACCTACATAGCATCTGGAGAACCTGTAGCAATTTTATACTTGGCTTTGTGTCAATTACAAATGTAGACTAACTTAGAAGACATGACATTTCACTAGTAAGTTAAAGATGCCATTTGCCCAGTGTTATGTGTGTACATGGCTGTGAGTCTTTAGAATACACTATAAGATTCATGGATACATAAAAGTATGAGTATGAGAATGTGATTTTATAACTGTATAATAAAGGCATTATAATAAAATTATTGGCTTATCAGTTATCATGTTCATCTTATATACACTCTGACAAATATTTTAAATAGGAAAAATAAAGTGGGGTTTCATTCATATGGATTGTATCCAATAATAAGAACGGAAACTAAGCCCTTCCATGCTCAACTATCTCATGTGCATCTCAGGAGATAACAGATAGCTCTTACATAACTTCTCATTTTTTGTCAGGTGTATGAACGTGTATATATATGTCACATGTATGTTTAGGTACAAAGTATACACATGTGTGTGGGTTCATGAGTGTGTCTGTGTGTGCACGTGTGCACAAATGCATACCTGCAGAGGTGCACATGTGCAGATGTGAAATAGAGAACACAAGACAGTTGTACACTCAGGAGCACTATGTTCTTCCTTTGACACAGAATCTGTCATTCCCCCGGAGGAGGTTATCAATTAGGTTGGACCTGCTGACCAGTGAATCACAGAGATCCTCATGTCTCCAATTCTCCTGTGCTGGAATTCCAAGTGTGCAACCGTGCCAACTGTTTAAAAAAATATTTTAATTAGTTTTGTTCTTTGTCATGTTCATAAATGAGTGTAATATTCTCTGGTCATATTCTTCTCATACTGTGTCTCCTCTCCCTTCCACCCCATCATGCATGCAGCCCATCCCTAACAGTCCCTTTCCAGAGTTATGAATTTTGGATTTGGTTTGTGGCCTGTTTAGCCAGGGCATCTATATGATCACTGATCTGGAATTATCCACTGGAGATGCTTAGAGTTGCCAGAGGTACATAACTAAAAGAAATAACTCTTCCTTTCCTTAAATCTACCTGTAGCAAATAGTTTATCAGGGAGGGGTGCCTACCTTGAGGCCCTGTTCCAGCCATACTTGACTATAGATAGGCCCGATCTTATGTAGACTCACTGAAGACGTCACAGCTACTGATGACATCAATGGCTGTGTCTGGCCAGAAAAAGACATTTCATAGTCTTTCTCTCATCTTCTGGTTCTGTGTTCTTTCTGCTCCCCTTTCCTTCATGTTGTCTAAGTCTTAGCGGAGGATCATAGTACAGATGACCGACAGAAGGCGAGATGAATGATTGCAGTCAAATGTCATTGAATATATTCCTGTCTGAACTGAATTTTATCTCCTTTGAAATTGTTTATTTATTACTTAATATGATTATACATGGATACAATGTGTTTAGGTCATATCCATCCCATCCTCATACCTCTTCTCTAACCCCCTCAGTTTACCAGCTCCCTCCACGTTTCACATCTTATTCTTTTTCTTTTTTCTGTAGCCCACTGAATTCTTTAACCAAAATATTCTTTACCCAGACACTGATCCTCTGTGGTGATAAGGACAATTTTACTCTCACTTACTATGAGATAGATGTTTGAAGTTCCATTCATGGGTGAGCATATGCCATTTGAATTTCTGAATCTGTTTTATTTAATTTAATATAAAATCTTGTGCCAGCACCATTGGTTGAAAATGCTGTCATTTTTCCACTGGATGGTTTTAGCTCCCTTGTCAAAAATGAAGTGACCATAGGTGTGTGGATTCATTTCTGGATCTTCAATTCTATTCCACTGGTCTACATGTCTGTGGCTGTAACAGTACCATGCAGTTTTTTATCACAATTGCTCTGTAGTACAGCTTAAGGTCAGGCATGGTGATTCCACCAGAGGTTCTTTTATTGTTGAGAATGGTTTTTGCTATCCTAGGTTTTTTATTTTTCCAGATGAATTTGCAAATCACCCTTTCTAACTCTGTGAAGAATTGGGTTGGAATTTTGATGGGGATTGTATTGAATCTGTAGATTGCTTTTGACAGGATGGCCATTTTGACTATGTTAGTCCTGCATGGGAGATCTTTCCATCTTCTGAGATCTTCTTCAATTTCTTTCTTTAGGGATTCGAAGTTCTTATCATACAGATCTTTCACTTCCTTAGTTAGAGTCACACCNAGGTATTTTATATTATTTGTGACTATTGTGAAGGGTGTTGTTTNCCTAATTTCTTTCTCATCCCGTCTCTCCTTCATGTAGAGAAAGGCCACTGATTTGTTTGAGTTAATTTTATATCCAGCTACTGCACTGAAGCTGTTTATCAGGTTTAGGAGTTCTCTGGTGGACTTTTTAGGGTCACTTATGTATACCATCATATCATCTGCAAATAATGATANTTTGACTTCTTCCTTACCAATTTGTATCCCCTTGATTTCCTTTTGTTGTCGGATTGCTCTGGCTAAAATCTTTTGGTTCCATCCAAGTTGCCACAAATGATAGAATCTCCATTGTGTTAATGGCTGGTTAGTACTCTAATGTGCATTTTATATGCCACATAATCTGTATTATCCCACCAGGTGATGAACACTTATTTTATTTATATTTCTTGACTATTGTTAGAAAGCTGCAATAAACATAAAGGGTCGGCTATTTCTAAGTATGCCCATTTCATTTCTTTTGGATAGTAGTGACTAGATCAGATGGCAATTCTATCTTAGTTTTATTAAAAGACTTAGTAGTTTTTCTCCTGTTGTATTAATTTACATTTTTAACAATGATCTACAAGCATCATCTTCCCTCCTTATCCCTGCCAACACTTACCTTTTGTTGGCATGATTATATCGATGGTGACTGGTATAAGGTGATATCTCATTGTAGTTTTAATTTGCATTTCATCATCGGTGTTCTTGAGATCTTTTTCTCATAACAATTGGTTATTTGTATGTCTTTTATAAAGCATAGGGACTTAGAAGCTTTGGACATTTAAAACTGGACTACATATATTTTCTCCCTGTTAAGTTTGAGCTCCTTATGTAGTTTGCATATTAACCCCTTACTGACATATGGGTTGCAAATACTTTTACTTTGTGAAATGTCTCTTAATTCTTTTGTTTCCTTTGTAAGAATATTTTGGGGAATGTTATATGTTGTTTTTGTTTTGTTTTGTTCTATTGCTTATGCTTTGGGGACCATATCCAAATAGTTAGTGCCTAGACCAAAACCATAGAGCCTTTCTTTCCTCTGTTGCTTGCATCTGGCAGTACCTTTGAGTTCTCTCTCTACAGGCTTTGTGGCATGAAGAGCAACACCAATCCTGTAATAAATTAAGAAGACTGGAGAAGGAATGTAGTTTTAAATATACTATTATAGAGATGCCAGGACAGAAAAAATGGCACATAGAAATAGCTATGTGTTGACTTGTTTGATATAGTGTGATCTTTACAGTCCCTCCCTCCTATGAGCTAGCTGGTCCTCTAGAGTTAGACCCTTTCTGTTCTTTTAATGATTTTCTTTCTCAATTGTCCATCCTATTGGTTTGGGGTATAAAGTCTTATCTAACAAATATGCTAAGGTTTGTGGTTGCTGACTTTTCTGGTCCTAGCCTCAGTCAGATAGCAGACTGTCTGCCACTTCCTAATTCTCTGAGCTCTGAGGTGATAACTAGGCACCAGACACCAACCTAGAGTGAGGGCTGTAGTGGGCCTTGCTTCTCTGTGACTCTGTTGATCTCTAAACATAACTCATACTTAAAATGGGTATAATGTCTTATATGGCCCCTTAGTTCTTGTAATCTCTGTGGAAAGAATTCAGAAGAGACTCTTGAGCATCATGTATAAAACAAGAATCTTATTACAGAATAAATGGGAGCACTCTCAAGGCGGAGGAACAATGTATGAAGATGTCCCAGTGTTAACCTATGTTTTATGTAGGTTTATATCATTCATAAGTCTCTAAAACAGTAAGTGTGTCTGTACCACATTAAAAGAGTCTTCTTGGTGTCGTATAGACCAAGAACAATCCCAAATATGAGTTCCCTTCAAGATCCGTGTCTTCCCTCTGCCCCTGTTGCATGTGGATTATGGTATTCTTTTTGTCTGCTGTCGTCTATTGTGTGTAACTGACATCTGTCTGTCCCTACCCAAAGGTTTTGCTTTGTGCTCGTTGAACAGCACAGCAAACATGGTATGGGAAAAGAATTGAGGTCTTATTTTTTACAGAAATTTATATCAGAGTTTTCCAAGGGAAGAAATTACCTGACTGACCCTAGATGACCCAGAATAGCATTCAAAACCACAAGCAGATGTTATCAACCAATATACACATTACTTTAAACATTTATGGTGAATATTTATTTTCTTTAAGGTTGCTTTCAACCTATCGGCTGCTTCCAACAAATGATAAAAACACACATACACTATTCTGGGTCTGATGAGAGGAAGAACTCATAAGTTAAGATTAAAGGTGTGTTTAGTTTAGGTTGTAAAAGCTGACTACAAGGGAAAATCCAAGGTTGGTTGTATTGCTTTCCTAAAGACAGGTTAACCTTAAGTATGCCGAATATACAATAGGGAGATACAATGAATACATAGTTTTAAATGGCCTCAGGGCCTAACATTTACTTGATTGCAAGTTTAGGCTAAAGGTCTGTTTCTGAAGGAAAGATGTATTTTCAGAAAAAGCTATTACCAAAAGGAAGCTTTCCCCGAGAGACATTTTCCTGCCCAGGAGATTGACAGGCCATTTGGATTAATTCTTCCACATGGAAAGACCATGGTATGTCCTTATTTTTTAAATTTTTTTTATTTTATTATTTTTGTTGTGTTTTGTTTTGGTTTTAGTTTTGGTTTTTGTTTTTTTTTTCGAGACAAGGTTTCTCTGTGTAGCCCTGGCTGCCCTGGCACTAAGATTCTGGTCTGTACCATTCTTTAGTTTCTCTGCAGTTCAGAGGGTTACACCTCACTCTAAAGCCTGAACTTAGGTCCTACCCTTTGACCACTAATGAGAGTCCTGTAGTTTCAATTCTTGGTTTTCCAAGAATTTTATGAGGGAATAATCTATCTTCAGCCACATTCAAGCATGCTAATATCTATCTAGCTAACAACTGTTCAGTCCATCATGTATACCATCATACACACACATACATACACACACACACCCATCATGTATACCATCATACATACACACACACACACACACACACACACACACACACACCTGTGTGTATGTATAGTAATAGTGTTGTTAACATTACCTACATCTCTGTGTGTGTGTGTGTGTGTGTGTGTGTGTGTGTGTGTGTATGTGTGTCCTTATGGTTTTGACATCTTTGTAAAAAAAAAATCAAGAATGTGAACAACACATAGATTTATTCTTGAACCTCTTCCTTTTCTGTTCATGCAGCTGTCTATCTTTCCTTATGCGAATGCTATGCTGTTAGGGTAAGTTCAGCTTTGTACTGTGCTTTCCAACGAGAAGCGCGTAGCACCTACAGCTTTGTTTTTTATATTCCAGTCTGCTTCAGCTCTTCAAAGTCTTTGTGATATTACTTTTTCTTTGTTTTGGCCTTCAGTCCTACAAGTAACATAAGTAGAAAACTACAGTGGTGGCTAGGTGTATGTGTATGGTAATGGTGTTGTTAACATTATCTACATAAAGCATGCCAAGGTCACTAGATCCCAGCTATTGACCTTGCCATTCTCCTGTCCTGCACAACCTACAACCCCCACAACAGAAGGTAATCTTTGGAGAGAGTTGTTGGGGTAAGGACTCTTCAATGGAGCAGCTTCCTTGAGTCATTACTCATGCTTCAGTAGGGCTTTTGTTGATGCCCCCCTGCCTTTGAGCAAGCTGTGCTCCTGTGAGTAATCCTTCACCCACTGCTTCGATACCCAATCCTAGCAAATTCATTAGGTTGCCACACTAGACTCACAGAAACTCTTTCTTTCCCTTCCCTCCTCTCCCCCTTTTCCTTCCTTCCTTCCTTCCTTCCTTCCTTCCTTCCTTCCTTCCTTCCTTCCTTCCTCCCTTCCTTCCTTCCTTTCTTTCTTTCTTTGTTTTTGTTGGTGCTCAATCTGATGTGAATAAGGTTCAAGCACCCAGACCATCTAAGCCCTCAGCAAAGAAGGCTACAAGCAGGTATGGAATAATACCTAAGCCCTTACTGCCTTGGGTCCAGGGCAGCCTGACTCCAGGTCACATATTCATCTAGCCCATTTCTGAACTCAGAGAAAGAGTGACTTTGTCACTTAGCCTGTCGTGTCTGCCCTTATTTCCTGCCCTCTGACACACAACATAGATCACATATTAGCTAAGTCTCCTTCTTTCAGTACAGTACTTCCTTCTCTGGAACCTTCAAGAGTAGACACATCATTTTGTCTAGCTTCTTACTGAGGACCCCACCATTCCTGCTGCTGTACTGATAAATCTCTTACTGATAGGAAATTAAATTCAGTGTCCTCTCACACTGCCCTTTCATCTACCCCTTCTCAAAGTCTAACAAACAGACAACCCATTACATCTCCCCAAGAAAAGCAACACGACATACTCATGTAGTGTTTTGGACATTTCAACAATATTATCTCAGAAATTTCAATCAGTGTTGTATAATTTGCAATTCCACCTCTCTCTCTCTCTCTCTCTCTCTCTCTCTCTCTCTCTCTCTCTCTCTCTCTCTTTTGTTGTAGCTATAATGAATAGAACTTTTAAGCTCAGATTTCATTTTGAGTGTGAGATTAGTTCTTTTCTTGCTATTGAGTTCTCTTTAATTTAAATTGAGATTTAATTGCTTATTCTAAATGCTAGTGATCTTGGTCTGTCATATTGTGTCTCTTGTCTTTCCAGGATTCACTTTGCCCTCATACTTACTCCTTTACAGTGATGTGACCTGCAAGTCCCCTGCTCTAATCTAGTCCTACTGAGCTGTCACTAAAGTAAATGGGGACCGGCATACTTCTTTCTGCGGTTGGGGATTTTCTCTGTGACTTGTCATCCTTGCCTCAATTTTAACCTCCTCTGGGGTTCACTCTTGCTCAGAGAGTTTGTATGTTGGAGTCTGCCTACCATCTGTTAAGGACTCACAATGATTAGAAATTAGCTCCTTCTGATAGCCTATTTCCCCTTTGACACCTAAAATCTAGTAATTGCAACATTAATTGCCAGACAGTAATAAGAATCACAAGAATAATAGGATTACCACTGCAGAAACTCCTTGTACAAGTTTTGAGAGTTCTAGCCAGAATCTTATTTACATGTGATATCCCTGGAGATGGTGTATAAATGGGTTAAAAACACCCAATAGGCCTTGAAGGGGTTCTTTCCAAATAAGATTTCTTGCCTTGGAAATGACACAAAGAAAATCTGGACTTGGGGTACCTGACGTTAAAAATAAGTCTCAGAAAAATATCAACAAATCCTAAGTACTTCTGGCTGACTAAGGATGCTTTCCTCTGTGCCAATTATCTCCTGTCAGATGGAGAACTACATGAACCCACTTAATTTTACCACTTGACTAATTATCACTTGACTAATTTTTGAAAATATCTTATACTTGATGTGACAGGACAGCAATCTGAATCTACTGTATTTATAGACTAGCAGAGTAATGAAAAAATTAATCTTGGGGCTGGGGAGATGAATCAGTGAGTAAAGAGATCTGTCATGCGAGCCCGAGGCTCTGAATCTGGAGTCTCGGCACCCACATAAATGCCAGACATTTCAGTGCACACCTCTCATCCTACCTCCGGAAAGATGGAGAGAGGAAAGAAAGATGCTCAGACTCAACTGGTCAGCCAGTCAAACTAAACATAAGCACCAGATTCACTGAGAGATCCAGTCTCAGATAGCAAGGTGGAAACACGTGAGGTGGATGCTGTAGGTCATTCAATCTCTAGACTCCATGAGTCCTTATACTGATGAATGTACTCATACACACAAGTGCACACACAGACACAGACACAGACACATACACACACAGACACACACACACACACACGAGTACACATACACAGGTCCAACATACTTGCAAATAAATAAAACGTACAGTTAATCTAGTTGATCTTTTGTTTGGCTTGGTTGAGGTTCTGGATTCTTTTCTTTTAATTTGATGGGAATTTGCTTCTTTTTCTTTTGGTACAGCTGTAAGCCATTATTAGTTTTGTAGTTTTGCTGGAGGACAAGAAACATGACACTGAATTGGTCAGAAGAAAGTCTCTCTCCTTCCCCTTGGCCAGCATGCTTGATTCTGAAGTTGGAACTAACTCAGTTCACTTCCTCGGGTCTCCATGATTTCTTCCAGCCATCCAGCTTAGGGAAGTGGAGGCATGGCCAGTAGAAATAGTCCCATGGCCTTACGGCAGTGGCACTCATTAGGAACCTAGTTTGTTTCTCTTTTTTTTTTCTTTAAAATTAATGGCCCATCACTTGTACTGGTGCTCTCTGCTCCATCCTTCTGAACCCAGCTGTATGCACAGTGGGCAATAATTACACCAGCAGATGATGTGCACGTTAAAAATTCCTGTTCTAATTAAATAAACTGAGAAGTAAGACAATATTGACATATAATTTTACCCTGTGACAGCTGAGGGCGAGAAGACTGATGCAGATTTAGTCTCCTAGTAAAAAGCTGATAGAACAGGATACAATGTCTGGAGTCCCTTCTTCCCCAATACACTATGATATTTCCACCTGAGTGTTACTGTTGTTGTTGCTGGTGGTGGTGATGGTGGTGATATGGTGGTAGTATTGACTTTGTTTTGATATTTTAAACAATATTGTCTTTAATTCTTTATTGTTATAATTATTTTTGATATTATAATTACCTAATTTCCTGCTTCTGTTCACCCCACTAACCCGTCCTCTGGGCCCCCTCCTTGCTTTCATACAACGTATTTTGAACATAACTAAGCCCCTTTCTAACAGTCTTTGAGATTTGTCGTCTTCTATTATTTCTTTGTATATTGAGTTCAGTTTCTGTTGCCTGGCTAGGCTTGGGAGTGGGGTCTAGACTGGCATATGATTGACCTAACAGGAGGTCACATGACTAAACAAAACTGACTCTTGTTTTCCCGGCAGCTGTCAAAGGCCAGTGGGTCCTACGTGACCGATGTGGTTTCATGCCCATCCCCTTCACTCCCATCCATTCTGGGATTTTTGTCTGGCTGGAGCTTATGTAAGTCTCATTCATGCTGTCACAATCATCAAAAGTTTGTATGTGCAGCTTTACTGTTGTGTCTGAAAAAATAAAAAGATGTCCTTGAGATGACTGACCACCCTTTGCTCTTAGAATCCTTCTACTCTCTTTGAACATCTCTGGGCCTTGATGAGAAATAAATATTTACTATAATGTGGGGCAATGTTTAACGCGCAGACAGCCTGGTTTCCAGTAGAGGCTAGATCTTGAACACCGGGACTGGTAGTGATAATTCACTTGTGTGGGACCAGAGGAGTTCTTTCAAGTCTTCTGGACCCTGGCTCCCCACAGGGGAGGCGTGGCTATTAACCACTTAGGAACAGCACCAAGCCCCCCCACATGCATATAAGGCTTCCCCCAAACTCTCAACCAAGCCAATGAGAGGGGCTTGCTGTCAGATCCTAAATCACCATCAGAACTGTATATAGAGAGGGCCATGCAGGGAATTAATGGTTTTCGAGAACCATTCCTTTGTCTGAGCTGTTTGTTCCAAGAGCTGTAACACTTGGGAAGAGATCTCTCCGGAAGAGCTGCCCAGGGCCCGCCAAGGCATTCCTCTCTGGATTGACTTTTCCCAGGCCTAGCCTAAGCCGGCTGAGTTCAGAAAGGCCTGGACCTGGAAGGCGTGGCAGAGGCTTCTCTCCCTGCCTGCACTCACTTTTCTCCCCATTGGGGTCTTCCCACCCGGCCTGGGTAGAGATCCCCGTGGAAAACCTCTGGCACCCAGGCTGGCACTCTACGTGTCTCATTTAGGGCTGAGTACTCCAGTTTCTTATTGTCTGCGTGCTGGCCAGTCATGGGTCTTTGTGTTGATGACCATCTACTTGCAAGGATACATTTCTCTGATGAGGGTTAAGAGATGCTCTGATCTTTAGGTGTAACAATAGTAATGAAGAGTCCTTTTAGTTCTGTGGTCACCTAGCAGAATCAAAGTGTTGATTTCCTCCTTTCTAGCCACAGGATTTTGGTTCCTTTCTGTCAGATATGGATTCCATCTCATAGAGCAAGATGTAGAGTGTATCCAAAACAGTTTGTTATTCCCATGACATGGATGCCATTATTGCTTCAGTAGGCATGTCTTAGGGTTACTATTGCTGCCATAAAGCCACCATGATGACCCCAGCAAGTTGGAAAGGAAGAGTTTATTTGGTTTAGATTTCTGCATCGTAGTTCAACATTGAAGAAAGTCAGAGCAGACCCTCAAAGAGGGGAGGAACCTTGGGGAAGGAACTAATACAACCTACCCAGTGCTGCTTACTGGCTTGCTCCCTCTGGCTTGCCCAGCCAGCTTTCTTATAGAACCCAGAACCACCAGCCCAGGAGTGGTACCACTCACAATGGTCTGGGTCCTCATACACCAATCCCTAATTAAGAAATGCCCTATACACTTGCCTATAACCAGATCTTATAGAAGCATTTCTCCCTATTAAGGTTCCCATTTCTCAAATGACCCTAGTCTCTCTCAACTTGACACAAAAGAAGCCAGCACGTGAGGTAAGTTCATCTTGTAGCTTCCAGGGTTCTCAGGTGGATGAGACTGGAGGATTTTTTTTTTTTACCCTCTAACACAAGCATAACATCTTTCAGTACCATGAAAGCTAGTCTATAGGAATGAAGTTCCCAGGTGACTACCAGTTTGATTTCTCCATGGTTTGGACTAGTACAGTTTCTTCTACAAGAGGTCTTAGCAACAAGTTCTGCAAGGTAGCAAAGTGTACTGCCAGTAACTAGTAATACTTGTGGGTCTATGAGAAAGAGAGAGAGAGAGAGAGAGAGAGAGAGAGAGAGAGAGAGAGAGATAACCCATTCCGAATAGAAGGTATTTTATTTGCTAGCATAAGATGTCTCAATTTTCTGACCTAAAATGTTTTAAGCCCCTTCCAGACACCAGACCNCAAAGTGTACTGCCAGTAACTAGTAATACTTGTGTGTGTGTGTGAGAGAGGGAGAGAGAGAGAGAGAGAGAGAGAGAGAGAGAGAGAGAGGTAACCCATTCCGAATAGAAGGTATTTTATTTGCTAGCATAAGATGTCTCAATTTTCTGACCTAAAATGTTTTAAGCCCCTTCCAGACACCAGACCCAAGACTTACACTGTCTCCCTAAAGGTGCCTTTGCTATGAACCTGATTGTTTCCAATTACTCTCTTCTAAACTCTGGGTCATGTATGTCTATAATTTTGGATTGTGTAATGGTCAGAGCTCTTTGGAGGAATAGAATCTATAGAATCCTAGACTGGCTTACATATTATGTTCTGTTTAGTTCAACGTGGCCATCTTCACATGGAGACACTGAGAACCAGTAACTCCCCAGCCCATGAGACTGTATCCTTAGCCACCCTAGAGAGAAGGATGGATGGTAAAAGCACTTGATGTACAAAATCTGACCACCTGTTGAGGCCTTGAACCTACAGGGGAAAACCAAACTCTCAAATCTCCTCACACCTACGTGTTCCCTAATATGCATGTGTACACTTAACACACAAATAACACACACACACACACTTATACACATACAAGGTAACAATGGGAAAAGATTTTTTAAAATCTATTCTCAATCCAATGGTGAAGGTCTAGAGAATTCACCAAAAGTTTCGAGATTCTAGTCCACGATGGAAAGCTGAAGAAACTGGGCCTTGGTATCCAGGAAGGATGGCAGTTATGACAGCAGCAACAAAGTAGATGCAGCCAGCTGCAGTGCACAAGGGCAAGCCGGCAGGCAAAGCCACGTCCTGTACTCTGTGCCTCCTTACTCGTGGAATTGTTACCCATATCTGGGGAAGGTCTTTTATGATCAGCTAACTTCCCCGGAGATACCCTTACAGGTCTAGCCACAGACAAATATCTTAGTCAATGCAATCATTTGAGAATCAACATTAATCAAAACATGAATCCAGTCATTATAGTTTACAAACCCCTTTGTGTGTGTGTGTGTGTGTGTGTGTGTGTTTCATACATGTTCATTTCATTTCACCAACTAGACTACTTGCTCATTGAAATCAAGGAATTTGTTTCGTATTCCCTTCACATTACCAAAAATGCACACTGTGCAAAGGATGGTCTGATTTGATTGAGTGATAGGATGCTTGCATAGCTCCTGTTTCTAAGGTGTTTAGCTTCAGGCCTTGGAAAGTGTGTTTTTGTTTTTAATCTTTTAATCCAGACCAGAAATTTATGATATATGATTTAATACTTGCTTGCTTGTGTTTCTGCTTTATGGTTTCATGTAATTTTAGAAAACTTATCTTTCTTGCTGCTACTTCAGCTGTGACCTGCCTCATCTCCCACAGCCAGAAGTAAGGTTACATCCCTGATCTGACTGAGACTGAATCTCCAAGGTGTCAGCCAAAAGCACCTACCCATAATATATTTTTAATTAAGTTTAAAGCATGTTATAATCTAAAAGTATACCATGTAAGTTGAGGATGATTATAATTTTAATTGCTTTTGTGAAAGAACAGCTCTATATCTGGTGGGAGGACTGTGAAAATATCAATGTAAAGAGCATACCATAGCTAACTTTTAGCCTCACTAGAAAATTTTAGATATGTGGACATTTATAATGGGTGACATGTCTTTCATCCTTCATCCTACAGTTTAAAGTGAACAAACAGGTGTTGCTAAGGGCACTTCACTTCAGTGTGACGTCTGCATCACTGGCTTTTCTGTTCTTGTCATAACACAATCTAAACACTCAGGGGAGAAGGAGGTTTATCGTTGCTAAGGTTTCAGAGGAATCGAGTCCACAGTGGTGAGGAAGTCTTGACACCAGTCAATGGACGGATGCTAATGAGAGCAGGAAGCTGTCTGTTGATCATATTTTCATTCACAAACTGGAAGTCGAGAGAAAGACGACAGGAAGTGGGGCATTGTTATACACCTACAAAGCTCAACCCCAATAATATACTTCCTGCTAAAGGTTCCATAACACCCCTAAACAGTGCCATCCACTAGGGAACAAATATTCAACTAAGAGAGCTTATGGGGCAATATTTCTCATTCAAATCTCCACGATGTTCTAATAGGCATCACCCTTGCTGTGCATTTCTCTTTCCTTTTCAGACCATATTCTACTGAGTACACTGTAGTTCTTCCTTTTCTTTAACTATCTTTTGTTTGTTAGGATAAAATATAATTTTTTAAACCTTAAAACTTACATGATATAAATGTTAAGGGTTAAAATTTAAGACTTATTGTTGGGGTCCAGGACTTGCCCCCACAAACCACACAAATGCCAATCCTAGTCAGACAAGAGTAGTTTATTGAATGCACACCCTAATACTGATCCTTTAGGGCCATAGTGCGGAAACTGGGAACTGAGCTATGACACTGAACATCTTTCTCTGTCAGCTTACAAAGACTACAATTACAAAAAAAAAAAAAAAAAATACAATGAGCTCATATGGGGCTGCAGGAAGTGCTGCCCAGTGGTCAGCATTGACTCAAGCCATTTTAGGCATAACAGTTCATTTTGATATTTAATTTGATCTATCCTATGTAAAACTTTGTGATATTTCTTAAGATTAATAAATCTCATATAGAATATAACAGGATATGCGATCAGCATGACCTTGCTCTGAGTCAACTTATTTTTCTGTGTCAATGACTGGCATTATATTACAGCAACAATATGAAATACCTGGCAGGCATAGAACAGAATGGCTACAATATTGCTGGGGTTTGGGGGGGGGGGTCAGGCTTCAATGTTTATACTAAAGGGTAATTTCTTCTCCATCTTATTTACTTGCTAATACTTTGACAATCTCCCACATGTTTATAATTACTTTTTTTTTTTTTTGGTTTTTCAAGACAGGGTTTCTCTTTATAGCCCTGGCTGTCCTGGAACTCACTTTGTAGACCAGGCTGGCCTTGAACTCAGAAATCTGCCTGCCTCTGCCTCCCAAGTGCTGGGATTAAAGGTGTGCGCCACCACACCCGGCTATAATTACTTTTGAGAATATTCCCCACCTGTTATCCCTATCTCACTCTTTCCCCCACTGAAATTCTTCCAGCCTTCTCCTGCTTTGCTGTCTTTTGGATGTGACACACAAGAGTTTAATCACAGTTGCTTCTGAATCTACCCTACTTTTTCTTAAATCTCTAAGGAAAACAGTTTCAACATCCATCCATCTTTCTCTCTCTCTCTCTCTCTCTCTCTCTCTCTCTCTCTCTCTCTCCCTCCCTCCCTCCCTCCCCCATCCTCTCTCTCCCCCTCCTTCCCTCCATTCTTCCCTCATCTTTCTTTTTCCTCACACTGAAGAATGATACTCTGGACACAAATAGTATGTAAAAGCAAAGAGTGTTTTATTCTGCAGAAGCCCAGCATGCTGGGGTCTCCCATTCCAAGATGGAGACTCCCAAGTTAGCTGGCAGGCCTGATTTAACACACATTAGGGGAATTCTGGGGAGGGGTAGGTGACCTCTATCATTGACTCTGTCTCTAGGGACATTCGAGACCCATTGCTGGGGAAGTCTGGAAACTCTTGCTAGGAAAGTCTGGAAACTGCTGCTGACTTATTGTCCTTACCTCAGGCCAAGTGGCAGGGCAGCTTGAGTCCTGGACCTGCTGGGACTTGCCCAGTTCTTGGAAACAGATTTAGGCCTAGTCTCCTGAACTGCCAGTTTTGAAGCCTGTCATGGAATCAGCCTGTCTTATCAGTTTCCTCTTCCCATATGGTTCCACTTATATTTTCATATAACGTGGTATGATTTGATGTGATATGTATATGCTTGGATGTGAGGGAATGGAATCCTTATACACTGTGGGTGGTACTGTAAATCAATACAGCCCCTGTGTGAAATCACAGACAGAGATGTGTATAAGCCATTCCACATATGAGAAAAAAATTGCAATATTTGTCTTTCCGGGTTTGGATTAATTTTATAACATGATGACCTCTGATTTCATTCATTTTCTTCCAAGAGAAAATTTTGTTTTTCTTAATGGCTGAAATTCCATTGTAGGTATAGATCATGCTATTTATCCATTCATCTATTGGTGTATATGTTAAGTTTCAAACCCAGGATAAATGGCTAGGTGCATATTTAACATATTAAAGCAGGCACAGCCTCCAGAAGTTGGATGCCCTTCCCCAGAGCCTCTTCCGTATTTAATCTAGACATTTTGGTTACCTGCCCCTTTGGTACCTTTAGTTTCCTGACTTCTGCACCTGATTCTCTTCTCTCTCCTCTTCCTTCCTTTCTCCATCTCTCCAAATGGCCCAGCTCAGCTGGTCATGGCCACTCTGGATTCTCCTAGATATCCCTACCTTTCTACTCACATTTTACAAATTCTTATCCAATTGACTAGTTTGAAAAGAATTGGTACACAAGAGATGGAAGAAAAGGAAAGGGGTCATAGCTCCAAGGACAGAATGGTCATAGCTCCAGGCCATCAAATTCCTAGAACCCAACAGGAGACCTTTGTGTAAACAAAGGTTTTACTGGGAGGGGAGGATTAAAACATTTGCATAACAAACACTCTTACAAGGTAGGGGGAAAAAAAAAGATTTTCATTCCTTGTCCTAAACACAATTTTCCGAGTATTTGATAGAAAAAACTCATATTCAATATTTTTTCAAATAAGATTAAGCACGGCAACAGGGGAGCTCAGCTTCCTGAGTAACCCTATGTCTCCCTCACCATCTGAAATTTGGGTGTTTCATTTCTTTTCTTTTTGCTATTTTTAGTGTTGGAACCCCCTCTCCTACTTCATTTCCTCTTTAAAAATATAGATGTCTAGATTTGTTTAATTAACATAGTGGGTTGGATGAGATGTCCCTCAGAGTCTCCTGTAGCAGAAGATTTGGTCCCCTAGTGATGCTGTTGTGGGTTTATAAACCTTATGACATTCTCTCTCCTTTATGCTCGTGATTCAAGGTGTGAGCTCTCAGCATTCAGTTGCCATGGCTGCCATGGCTGCTTCCATGCTCCCTGGCTCCCTACACCATGACCTTCTCTCATCCCTCTGGAAACTTAAGCTAAAAAACCTGTCTTCTAGAACTTGCTGCGGCTATGGTGTTTTACCGCAGTCATAGAAAAGTAACTAAGTCACTTCATTTTCTTTATAGTACCTTATCAATATCCCTACCTTTGTTCACTTTGGGCAAGATTTTCCCAACCATTAAATTGATACTACACATATGTCTACACAATTATTTTAAGTGTCAATTTGATTTGTTTTTTTTTTTAGGTTTTCTAAATACTTTTTGATTCTTTGAACAACAACAAAAATTAAATATTTTGTTGTTCTTGTTTTATAGATATATTTTATATCCCTGTAAGAAATCAGTCACAGATGGGTTAAGATCCTTTGGCAGGATTTCATGTAGCCCAGGCTTGCTGTATAGCCCAGGAATAATTTGAACTTAGTTGCTTTTGTCTCTTCCTCCTGGGTGCTAGGATTACAGGTGTGTGCTAGCACAGTTGGTTTACAGTATGCTAAGGATGCTTTCGCAAATTAGGCAGGCATTAGCACCTGTCTCCTTTGCTTTTACTGTTACTCTTAATTTCTTCTTCCCTTATTATTTTGACCCCTTTGTTTTCTTTAGAATTCTGTTATCTTTTTATATTAGAGACTTTATATTAGAGACTTTCCTCGAATATCTGGTTATCGTGGACTTTCTTTCTTTATTGGAAGAGGAAGGAATGATAAAGAAGCAAAACAAAAACAATCACAAAGTCCTTGATGGACCTAGTTTGTCAATAGGAATCCTCACCTGGTTTGACCAATGGGAATCTTCACCCAGGGTGATCAGAATATCCTTGCCTTTTCTGTAAGGAATCCAAATGCCAGCACTCTAAGATCTTTCCCTTGTGCTTGTTCACTTTCTCATGATGGAGCTCTATATACTCCTGCTTGGGAACACTGCAGGAGACAAGGAGGGAGGCCGGGAGCAGTTTCCTTGCCATGGACATCAGTTGTCACTCTGATGGGGTCTGATCATGGAAGCACTCCTTTTGAAACTGTACCTAAACTCTGCCACTACTGTTTGTTGACTTAAGATTCTGCAAAACGAAGTTTGCTGCTTGAAGGGCAACAGCACACAACATGGTGTCTGTTGCCACTACCTCCAGATTCTTCAGTGTCATCTCAGCTCTCCATTCAGTTCAAAGTCTTCCCATTTTCATCAGTCTTCTGCGCT
Organism: Mus pahari; assembly: GCF_900095145.1. Taxonomy (NCBI): domain Eukaryota; kingdom Metazoa; phylum Chordata; class Mammalia; order Rodentia; family Muridae; genus Mus; species Mus pahari. The sequence goes on from NC_034608.1 coordinate 46,208,472, forward strand.
CTCTCACCTTTGCAGGCTTACAGTCTGTTCTTTTCCTGTTTTGGTTGTTGGCTTTGGGATTAGGAGCTATGAAGAACTTCAACTGGCACAAAGATTCCCTGTTCTAATTGCCATAACTGTATAATAAATGTTTAAAGAGACCATTTCAGACATCAAAAAATATGTCTGAAATAAAGTTTCATAAAGTAATAACTGCGTTGGTCATTTTAGCCACTGCTGTTCTTCATGCTCTGATTATAGCTCTTTTTTTTTTTTTTCTTTTGAGACAGGATCTCATGCAGTCCATGTTGGCACTCAATTTGTACCTTACCTAGAAATTCTGGTCTTTATAGATGTAAAAGAATATGGTGCTGAGCAATAAAATTGGGTGCTTCGTGAAGCCTAAGTAAGTACTCTACTGACTGAGCTATAACCCCAAGCTCTCTACATCTTCCTATTACTTGTTTACTTTCTTGTATAGTAATAGGTTTCAGCATGACATCTTCTTTATACTTTGTTACATACGTTCCCTATCCTGACTCTCCTCTGCCTATTTCTTTTCTTTCCCTACTTACCTTATTTTTTAAAATTACTATACACTTTACACACGTGTGTGTGTGTGTGTGAGTGTGTATGTGTATTCAGTTTAGTTCCTTTTACTCCTTAGAGGTAATTGTGGTCACATTACTTATTATATCTGGTAAGTCTGTACTTATTTTGTTATTGTACATATATTAATCCCAAATATTCTATAGTGAGTCTTTAGTGGATTAAGGTTCTATATAACCAGAGACACATTGAACAGGATCGCAGGCAATTCTGTTTTGCTCAGCATACTTTCTACATGTTTACACGCTGATGGATTCAATGTCACTGCTGTAAGGCATTATGTTCAGATTCCATTTTTTTTTTTTTTTTTTTGCTCTTATCTGCTTTAGAGTAAAAGCCACAGATGAATACCAATGAGGTCCTAAAAGCTCATTATATTTCACCTCCACTAAGAGGCAGCTTTTTAAAGAGGCTGTATCAGGTACACCCGGATTCTAATCCACACTCTTCGTTTTACTGGCAGTTTATCTTCAATTGAGCAGGTCACTTAATATCTCAGACCCTGTTATCAATTATACTATTTATATACTAGCACTATAAATAGTAATGAATAGTGTAAACCTTAATGATGTTGTGGTGGTTAATTTAAAACATACAGATCACTTGACAATAGGAGACCATCAAATAATGGAGCCATGGTGAATATTACATCACACAATGGTCAATGTTCAATAGCTCATGGAGCCATAGTACCAGTGGTTGAACTATCTTAGATGCTTGCATTTTATTTGCAACATTATCTCCAGATAGTGATCTGGCATCTGCCTGACCAACTTCAATGACTTGCAATTCTAAGAAAGTTTGTCCCAGTTTTGGACAGCTCTGTGAAAATTATGCTTACTATAAAAGAAGGAGGGGGTGGGTGGGAAACAGGCTCCCTTTAGAATTTACAAAATTGGCTCTAGTTCTAGCTAGCATTGGGACTAGACAGAACAAGTCTAATCCTTCTTCCATGTGACAGATTTTCAAATATTTGAAGACAAATATCTAGTCCCCACGAGTCTAATTATATTGAAAATTGAAAAAAAAAAAAAAAAAAAAGAACAGTCTGGAAAGAGAAAGAAGGGAATTGGTAGCCGTCAGTGATGGATGAAGCCTCACATATTGAGACAAGTAGGGAAGGACACAGATAAGTACCTCAGAACTCCTTTTTCTATTGGTTCCTACAAAGTGAAAAGCTGTCTCCCGCACCTTCATTTGAGGAGATTTTGTAAGTGCGGCTGAAATTTTCTATTACTGCCTTTTAGGGACCAGCATTGATGGTATTAACATAAGTGCTACCAAACCAAACCAACTGGGAAATACTCTTTAAGCATATCTTATAAAGAGAGTCTTTATGGTAATCTATTGTACTTTAAGCCCGAAATGATAATAATGGAAGAGGATGCTCTGGTTTTACAAGGCAATAACGTGGTGACTGAGCAGTCAAGCTTTACTGAGAGGCAGACCTCGGAAGTTTGTCCCAGGGAAGCTGTCTCTGACCATGGCGAAGGCGACTGCCAGCCATGCTAACAAGTGTTAAGTCTGCATCCTGCCTCCTTGAGTGTGCAAAGGGCTGTGACTTCCCTCACTGTTGTTCAGATCCCCAACCAAACCTCTTTATTTTTATGTCTGCACCGGTTCAAATTGAGTCCAGGACTTCACACAGGCTAAAAATATATGTTCTACTACTGATGTGTACTGTCAAACACCCTCAAACAATTTTCTAAAACTACCCAGTGGCCAAGCACAATAGCGAACACCTGTATCTGTGTTCTCTGCTGCTCTGGAGCAGAGGCGGACAGATGACTTGAGTTCAGGCAATGAAACAAAGCTGGGCAGCACAGAGAGGCTGAGGGGTGTTGCTTTGTTTTGTTTTTAAAGAAACAGAAAAGAAAAGAAGAATACCATGCAAGAACAATGGCACAACACCTGCTCAAAGAAAGAAAATCAGGAAGACCTGACACTTCTGATTAAGCCATCTTCCTTCCCAATTTGTGTAAACTCTGAGCCTGCCCATCTCTCGCACACAATTTTAGTGGAAGTTATGAAATCCAGACAAGTCATTCCTCTTTAAGGTCTGTAATGGGAGGCAAGGGTTGGTATTAGAGAACTCTTGCCCCCAGGCTAGGTTTAACCGCCTTTTGAATGGCTCACAAGGGAAGGATAGCACTTCCAGTTTTCAGTGGCTCTCTCTCGCTCTCTCTCTCTCTCTCTCTCTCTCTCTGTGTGTGTGTGTGAAGGGTGGTGGTATAATTTTATAAAATCACATGAAATTCAAATTTTCATATTCAGAATAACATCTTTTTGCCAAGCAACCAGGTTTTGTGGTCTGCAGGTGACCTGTGATTATTTGCTGATCATCTCAGCAAAGTTTCATCAGCAGAGTCCCTCTAACTCACTAAACCCAATCGGTTTTCTTTCTTGTCTTTTCTAAAACACTGCATTCAACCCTAGACTGGCTGATGACAATCCATTGAGTGTTCAGAACCAAGAACCTAAGTCTCAAAGGAAAGAAGAGCAAGTCTGGTGTAAGCGTAAGCAGGAAACAAGTTTAAAAAGAAAGAAGGGGGTAGGGAAAGGATGAAGGAAGAAAGAGATCTAAAAAGAAATTCCATCCTACACAGCTGTATAGATATATTTCAATGGGGACAATGGATCAAAGTTTCCAAAGGCCTTTATGTTTCGCTAAAAGCTCATGCCAATTTTGGTAATTTCTGTGGAAACTATGTTCCCCTTTAAAGGAGAAAATATCTCCCTACACCTTCTATTGAGTTGCTCTTAGTTCTACTGCAGGGAACAAGACAGGGCTGGTCTAATTTGTCTTCCATGTGACAGACTTTCAAATATTTGAAGACAAATATCAAGTTCTCCTGAGTCTAATTATGCTGAAAGTGGGAAAAAAATAGGAAAGAATAGAAAGTAGGGGAATTGGTACTTGTTCATGATGGATGAAGCCTCCCATGCTGGAATTGGAACAGATTTCTCCTCTTACTTCCACAGGCTAACCACTGTGGCACAGCTCTGTGAAGCAATCCCCTGTCACATCAGGATCGACATGGATTTATGTAGAAACAAGAATGAAGGTTGTAAGAGAGACTGTGTGACTTCTACCTTCACTGTGTGGCTTTTGCCAAGGAGACATGGATGTTGAGAGCAAAGGAGGGAAGGGAAAAACACTTGGGGAAATATAAATGAGAAACACTACAGAAGTGACTTCAATTGTTGAGACATGATGCCAAATAAGAGGATCCCAGCAGATCCCCAAGGCATACCATGTAGTGGAGCTGAGACAGAAGGAAGGACCATCCAGAGACTGCCCCACCTGGGGATCCACCCCATAAACAACCACAAAACCTAGTCACTAGGCAGATGCCAACAAGAGCCTGCTGACAGGAGCCTGATATAGCTGTCTCCTGCAAGGTTCTGCCAGTGCCTGGCAAATAAAGAAGTGGATGCTCACAGTCATCCATTGGATAGGAGCACAAGGTTCCCAATGAAGGAGCCAGAGAAATACCCAGGGAACTGAAGTCCCATAGGAGGAACATCAATATGAACTAACCAGTACCCCCAGAGCTCCTTGAAACTACATCACCAATCAAAGAAAACACATGGTGGAACTTGTGGCTCTAGCTATATATGTAGCAGAGGATGGCCTAGTCAGTCATCAATGAGAGGAGATGCCCTTGGTCCTGTGAAGGTTCTATGCCCCAGTACAGGGTAATGCCAGGACCAGGAATGGGAGTGGGTGGGTTGGGGAGCAGAGGAAGGGGGGAGGGGGAGGGGATAGGGGATTTTCAGAGGGAAAACTGGGAAAGGGGATAACATTTGAAATGTAAATAAAGAACATATCTAATTAAAAAGAAAAAGAAATAGAAACTTTGAATGTGTACAAAAGTGCCAAGTAACGTTCTGGTGAAGTAACAGATGTGTGTCCTTGACCTTTTGGGAATTATCTGATTCCATGGGTCCTTTGAAAGCCCTCTCTTGAGTTGGTTACACTGTTGTGCAGTAAGGGTAGAAGTTAAACTTCATAAACATGGAAGGAAGAATAATCTTAGGCTACAGCAATGCAAGCGTTTTGTTTTGTTTTGTTTTTCCCTAGATGTAATTGATTGTCACTCTTGGAAGAAACAGACCCAAATATTACATTTGTATGACTCTATGAACTATTGCCAGACAGATGAGTACAATCCTACATAGTATTAACTAATTTCATGTCTATTATGCTATCCTGTAGAATATGAATGTGTTTTTTTGTCTCTAATCAAAAAGCTATTGTAGAGTTCTCAAGTGCATATATCTATATGAATGTGTTTGCACACACAAGATCTGTTCTTCAGATCATTCTCCGAATGAATTTTACATATCATCAGCTTCTACTAAAGTAAATAAAAGTATTGACATTTTGTCCTATTGTATATTTGCATGTAAGTTGCATCCTTCAATCTTTGAATTTTGTTTTAATAATGCCAATGGGGCTAGGAAGATGAATCAGCAGACAAAGCTGCAGGAGTTGGAGAAACAAACCTTAAGATTTTTTTTTTTTTTGACAACCCAAGCTTAATTCCAGGACCCCAAGAGAAAACGTCAAAGGGACACACACGTGCAACCCCAATACTTCCTTTGCAAGGGAGCTTGTAGAGGTAGGAGAATCAGCCGGAGGCTCACAGGTCAGTTAGCCCAGAGATACTTAGAAGAGGCAGAAACAAGAGACCCAGCCTCAACAAGGTAGCAGGTGAGAATTGACTCCCAAGGGTTGTCCCTTGTCCTCCGCACGAACACACACCACTGTGGTACAAGAATGCCTCTCACACATACAGCTCTCGCTATGAAATTATTAGATGCAAGAATATGCTTCTTTTCAAAGCCACCTCTTTCAGCATTTACTTCCTTTGGTTATGAGAGAAAAGGGGCTGAAGAAGAAGATCTCATTTCTGGACCAAGTGTCACACATCTTATGTTACCAAGAGCTCAGCTAGTGAAACTTCTTTTGTAACCTGCCTGACAGAAACCTCCTAATTTTAATTTTGGAATTGGGAAAGTGTCTGGCTCTACTTATATTATGGATGAAAACAACCAAGGCAATATTTTGTTCTAGTTTTCTTTGAGTTGAATTTTTGATGTAGGCTTTTGGTAGGAAGCCTGGGCTATCATCGAGTTTGGAATGTTCCTGTTTCAGCCTCATAGGTGTGTGTTGATTGGTACATACTACTGTGCCTGCCTTTTTATTTTCGAAAATAAATAGTACCCCCTAAGAATGTATGCTTTATATGTTGCTGCCAACTAGCTTTGTAATTGTAGACTTGGCTCTGCATTTCTCTATTCTAGTTCTATTATATAACTCTATTATTTTCTATACCTCATGGCCTTAAAGAAAGATTTCAGACATGACATAGATGTTTACGTGCATGAATAAGTGGATAAACTTAAAGTTATTACTCAGCAACTTTGTTGGTTAAATTATTCTGTCTTATATTATGTCCCTTTTCTTTCCTGAAGCCAATCACCAGGGGATGTCCCTAATTTCAAGTCAAACCTTCCTCCTAGATGAGAATCCTCATCGGAGTCTGGACATGCACCCATCTCCTATCCATGTCAACTAAAAAAAAAAAAAAAAAACCAAAACTTTCCTATGGCGCCTCAAGTCATCAGCAAAATGCCTTATGTCCTCAATTGTATTGCTCAGTGTTTCTGAACCTGGCTCTTTCTTCACATCTCCCTCTCTGGGTTACAATGCCCTCTCCTAGGCTATTTTTTTACTGCTGGAGGTGAGCTACGAGTTCTTCCTTCTCTCCCACTCATTTACTACTTCCAGACTGCCCATCCTTTCTCCACCCTAATACTTTCCATTTCTGATGCTTCTATTTTGAGACTGTACCCACTCCCTGCTCTGGTTGCAGCCACCTGCATTCTTCTCTTTCACAGAGAGTTTCTGCTTCCCTGTCCTTCTAATCAACATATTGCTGCTTCATTTTTACCGTGTATATGTTCCTGTGATTGCAGATATATGAGAGGAACCTTGGGTGTTGTTCCCTCAGGAGCTGTCACCTCATTTATTGAGACACTATTTGTCCCATGCAGGCTAGACTAGCTGGTCACTGAGCTTCAGCTATCCATCAGTCTCCCACTCTCCAACTATTCATCCAACCATGCTGAACTTCTTAATTGTGCTTTCTGTGGTCAGATATATTACCAGTCCTGGATTTCTCCTTTAGGTTTTAGAAATTCCAGTGTATATGCAGACCAGTCATCTACTCCCTTTCTTTTCCTTCAATTTTGATTCTGTAGTGATTTGGTTTTCAATTTATAGGCAGCTTCCCCTAACCACTGTATACACCAGAGGCTCTAACCTGCAGGCAGTTTTGTTCTTTAAAGGATATTTGGGAGTGTCTAGATGTGTTTTCAATTGCTACAGCTAGTAGATGCTGCTGACATGTAAGGGCCATGAAAGCTGTTGAAGATCCTACAGCATTCAGGATCATTCCCCTCAACTATGTGTCAATGGGCTAAGGGGTTCTGCAAGCCCCTCTGTTTATCACAAATAGTCCCTACACAGTTTTGGTATCACATATCTTAATTTCTAAGTACCTCCCCCAAAGGAATGAAATTAAACACAACAAATATGTCTTCTTCACATAAATCCCTTGAAAGCATGGAGTGTACTTGAATTCCTTTCCTTGACCCATTTTATTCTTGAGTAAAATTTAAATATACTTTCTACTCTAGTACTTCCTATCAGTACTCAACTGATCCTTCATAATTCTAAGAAATGTCTATGTAGCTGAACTTGAGGTACATCGTTAATGCTCACAGAGATGGACATTGTCACATTATCTGGCAGGACTCATCCTGATGTTATTTGTCACCCGTCTTCCATTTGCTTGGCTCCCACTATCTTGATAGTCCTCTCACTTGAGTGGATATTCTTTCCCAGTTTCTTCAGATTTCTTCTGATCAGATGAAGGTCATAAATTTTACATGCCCGAGGGATTGATACCAGTGCAGGATCATGCTTTTAATGCCATCTATTTTTCTGTGTGCTTCATGCTCACATCCCCAGCTATGAATTCCAAATTTCCAATTCGACGTCTAATAGCTAGAACTGGCAAAATGACAACAACAACAACAACAATAATAACGACAGCATAAAACAAAAGAACAAAACCCAAGCTCTTGATTTTTACCTTTCTATAAATATCCATTTGCCAAATTCTGCAACAACAATAATAATGCCATCTCTGTGTATTTGGTTGCTTATACCAAAGTCTCAAAGTCGTCATTAGGTTTTATTCTCTCTTTCACAACATCTATCTATCCATTTCATCAGAAAGTTCTGCTAACCTTATCGTTCAGGACACATTGATGATTCCCATCTGATCTCTGACTATAAATAGAGTCAGCCACCCCTGGGGATTTCTACAGTAGTACCTCACACATGTCGCCCTTTCTTCACTTAGCATGTGCACTAGCCACCCTAAATTCATGCTAAGGTCATTCCCATGCCATCTGTGTCTTCTCGAAGCACACAGCTTAAGTTCCACGTATATGCAAGCACATATGTTCTGTCTGCCTGTTCTTGTCCAATCCTATCTTCTACTCTCAGTATATCTTCTCACTCCATCTGCACTAATTTCACTACCATTCTTTGGGTTTGTCCAGTGTAGAATGGCCACCTCAAGGCTTTGCGGAGACTCTTTCTTCGACCCTTTGTCATCTTCTTACAATTTCTTTCTTACCTTGCATAGAGGTTTGAAGAGTTTTGTCCCCCATAGTCTCATGTGTTTGAATGTTTGGCCCATGGGAAGTGGCACTATTAGAAAATGTGTCATGGTTGCAGTAGGTATGGCCTTGTGTCACTAAGTAGGTGGGCTTTGAAGTCTCCTAGTGCTCAAGCTCCACCCAGTGTAGACTTTAAGACCCTCTCCCTGGATGCTGGCAGAAGACAGTCTCCTCCTGGTTGCCTTTGGTTCAAGATGTAGAACTCTTGGCTCCTCCAGCATCATGTTTGCCTGCACACTGCCATAATCCCACCAGGATGATAATGGACTGAACCTCTGAAGCTGTAAGCCAGCCTCAACTAAATGTTGACCTTTAATGAGTTGTCTTTGTTATGGTATCTCTTCACAGCAATGAAACCCTAAGATATTTTGTTTATCTACTTAGTCAAAAGTCAAAAGCTACCTATTTAGTTAGATCATGCCTGCTATTCCTGTCTTAACATCATTGGTGCTATACCCTGGAAGCCCTATTCTTCCTCCCAGCCTCCTCTTTTTATATTTCTCTTACTTATTCTTTATTTTCTCCTTTTACAGAGACATGAAATGCCTGTGAGACAGGGATGTTCAGTTAACTGCTGTATTCCCATTGCCTACTACAGTGTACCATTTCATATTTATTGTGTACATAATAAATATTATTTTAAAATAAACTCACAGGCTGAGCAAAGAAGTAAGAAAACAGAAGGTACAATTAAATGGTGAAATGAGTTTCCTTGTTTGCCTAGATTTTAAAGGACATTAGGAGGAAATAACTGCAGAGGCCCATAAGAGCTGAAAATAGACACAAAAGCTTGCATACCTGGCATTGATAGCAAATAGATGGCTCACTTGGAGTTTTTGTATCCTTTTACTTATAAATTAGCCAAGGACATACACACATTGATAATCTTTACTAAAGTGTTTGGAATTTTAGGTTAATGATGTTAGGAGAAGAAATGGTCCTCAGGTCCCGCATATTTTAGCAAAATCACTCAACTCTGGGTTAGAAGGAGTGAAGGAGCACGTGGCCATCACTTGGAAGTGTGCGTGGGAATTTCTCACCAGCTGGTAAAATTAACTAAATTCTGACTTATTTATGTATCAATAGTCAATGTGATATTTTCATTTTACTATAAATGAAAATAGCCCTTACTAGAAACAAAAATGTTTTTTTTTTCTATCTTTGTTCTTATTCAAGGATATTGATGATGCTGATTTTGAAGATGGGGAAGCCATGTCTCAAAGTATAAATGATTTCTCTGAGACCAAAGACCAGAAACCAGAGTACCCCATTTGCCTGGGCGGCATTGTATTTATGGCTGGATTTCTACCATTCTCAGGAAGGAAAGGACACATTGGATTTGGCTCCAAGCTTAGTGAGAGCAGGATCATTTGACAAGGTATTTAATTGTTTCTAAAGATGCCTCCAGCCTTTTGGTTTTAAAGTAGTCGTTGTGAGGTTTAGCAAAGTATTGATAACCCCCCGTCAGTTCTAAGGATAAATTCTAATGAGTCATAGGGAAATGCAATCAAACATTAACAGGCAAGAAGCAAAATGCTAACACTGTTGGTATGGACTTAATTGTTCAGATGTATGAAGTTCAGTGATTTGCAAGAAAATGGGTAACTAGATAAGGAAACAAAATATTGAAAGGAATCTGGATTATCTTCAATTAAATAATTCAGGGTGAAAGATGTAGTTTCTCTTTTGTATCTCTTTAGCAAACACTGAAATCTCTGAATTGAATTTTGAGCTGTTACTTAATGTGTTAAGAAGGTGAAAAATATTCAAAAAAGGTTAGTAGCATTGGCTGAGTGATTACTTGGTATACTAGCATAACTTCATTTTTCTTAATTTCCCTACTTGTAAACTAGTTCTAGTAATGATGGTGGCTTCATGTGATCATGAGAGGGTTAAATTAATAAATCCAAGGGAAAGAGCAAGCATGTGGAAGGTACTTACTCAACCACTTGATTGTACTTTGAGAGGAAGACTCATTCTGAAAAGACCTCCGTAATTAGCTTTTTCCCAACATAGCAAAGCACAGAGTCACCTCCTTTTAACACAACCATGAAATCTGGGACATGCTTATCTAAGAAACGTCATAGGTTATACTAATTAAAAGCACAAAAATCATGGTAGCCTCTCATGAATGAAATTCTTATTAATATGTTTATGAATAATGTTTTGTTGGGGTGCATTTTAACCTTTGTTTTGTCTGACAAATTCTGATGGAGAAATGAAAACCATGATACAAATTCTCCTACATTTCCTGTAACTCTGTAACTTTTATACTAGTTGTGATTTGATTTTGTAGCCTTTCATATCAAGGAGTGGATTCTATTTTCCTACGTGTGTGTGTGTGTGTGTGTGTGTGTGTGTGTGTGTGTGTGTGTGTGTGTGTGTAT
>NC_034608.1:46219285-46221082 GCF_900095145.1 Mus pahari
TATATATATATATATATATATATATATATATATACTGATTTTGTGAGGCCACTGAGAAATGCCTGAGTTTCAACAGACTTGGTGATCTTGGCTCAGATTATAAAGATCCAAAATGTATAAATAATAATAATAATAATAATAATAATAATGAATAATATTTCTAGCCACAAATAATGAAATTTGTTATACAATGTTACATACAAAGCATTAGTAATAAATCATGTTTAAATCTTAGTTCAATGGTAATGTCATTTCTTTTGTACATGCAACTTACAGTGTTTCTCTCCCTCAATATTCTGTGCTTACCAATTTTGTGGTATATGCTATTTGATGCTATGTAATCTCTTGACTTGAGAGTCAGTGAGTCAATAGAGTTTGAGTCAATATCATTCAATAACCTTCAAGGGCATCATTTGTGGACGCCTCGTTTATAGTGGAAAAGTCTGGCAGATAATGTGCCCAGCCAGATCTTCATCATTTGGTTTATGCACACATTCAATTTTGGGGACTTTGGTTATCTGAAAACCAGGAAACATTCAGCTCCTTGTCAGAACACTGATTTTATGTCAGAATGCTATATTTTAAATGTTGTTTTAATGATAGATATGATTTAAATATGTATTTGCCTCTCTAAAGTCATTCTATGGTCACATAATGAATGTTTTTCCACAGTCAGAACTAGACGAGGACAGCTGTCTAGATTCCCATGTGTATTTACACACTTACATATGCGCAGGTACATTTGTGTAAGTGGGTGTGTGCAAATGTGTGTGTGTGTGTGTGTGTGTGTGTGTGTGTGTATGTGTGTGTAGGCCAGTGGACCTTGGGTGTGGTTCCTCAGTCATAAGCTAGGATAATTACTATTACCCCTTTCTGTGGGGGTCCTGGAAACTGCACTCAGGTTATCATGCTTGCAAGGCCAACCAAACCATGAACACAGTCCTCATTGTCAGCACTGATCATTTTCTTTGTGCTCATTGAACTCAACAGAACTATCCCCTTTTTAAAAGTGAAGACTTCCTTGGCAAATACCATGGATTCAGAGAATAGCAGACTCAATGGCCAAGGAAATATATCCAGAGAATGGCAGGCTCAATTAGCATCCACACCAGTCTTGTGTTAGAGTCTTTCTGTTCTTCAAAGTGTGTCTCATGGAAGATGGAGATGAACCCTCATTCATCTTTGTAAGTCACATGTAGGACTAGGGGTTTTTAATCTGTTTCTTTTCGTTCACTTATCAAACTGTGAAGGATGAAAAATTCTATAATTACTCTCCTCTAAAGGAAACAGAAACATTAAATATCATGCCTATTATCAAATGCTACATGCTGTGAGGACTAAGTATATTTTTTTTTGAGTGAATGAGTAAGCTTCCATCATAATCAAATGTTCACAATATTGGCTGTACAGGAAAAACCCACACTAACTGAGACCATTCAGGAAGACAATCGCTCCACATACACATGTGTACCCACACACATTTGCTTTCACACAAACTCCAAGTTGGCTTTGAAGTTGTGGGCAATCTTCATGCTTCAGCTTTCCAAGAGCTAAGATTAGAAGTATGTGCGCACATACCTGCCTGCTGCCTGGAAATTTGTATGCAAATGTTGTATAATTAATTTTTTAATATATTTATTATTTTCTTTATTTACATTTCAAATGCTATCCCGAAAGTTCCCTATACCCCACCCCCGCCCCTGCTCCCCTACCCACCCACTCCCACTACTTGGCCCTGGCCTTCCCCTGTGCTGGGTCATATAAAGTTTACAAGACCAAGGGGCCTCTCTTCCCAAT
>NC_034608.1:46221552-46235129 GCF_900095145.1 Mus pahari
TAATATCTGCTTATCAGTGAGTGCATATCTAGTGACTTCTTTTGTGATTGGGTTACCTCACTAAGGATGATATCCTCCAGATACATCCATTTTCCCAAGATTTTCATAAATTCATTGTTTTTAATAGCTGAGTAGTACTCCATTGTGTAAATGTACCAAAGTTTCTGTATCCATTCCTCTATTGAGGGACATCTGGGTTCTTTCCAGCTTCTGGCTATTATAAATAAAGCTGCTATGAACTTTAACCTTATCTGGATTCATCTTATCTGAATTTCGATGCTACTTGTACCAGTCCTCTGGTTAAAATTTGTTTTGGCCAACTCAAATTAGATTCATTTAAGTGTGCAGAAAAAAAAAAAAAAAAGACCCTGAAAATTTGGCTTGGTTTTGCCTTTTTAGCACTAATTTCCCCACTTTAAGTTAGATGAAACCACCACCACCCCCCCTTTTTTTTTTCTGTAGCTTAAACACTTTAAATCAGCTTTCAATCTCTAGCCAAGTCTCCCAATAGTCAGAGAGAACCTTTGGACCAACTTATAGACATGGTGTGAAAAGCCTACCCTATGCTCACCCACCAATTCCATCAGATGGTGGTGGAGGGACGATTACATGGTCCAAAAAGTTTAGGCATATGTTTCCATTTCCAAGATTCACTGCACACACCAAAGTAACCCATGCATCAGGTTGTGCGGAAGAGAATGTTGGTTATTTGTATTCGGCAGCCTCACAAATGAAACTAGTACAACAACAAAACCTATCATACTACCATGAAAACAATATTTTTGTTATTTTTACTGGCGTGTGTGTGTGTGTGTGTGTGTGTGTGTGTGTGTGTGTGTGTAGCTTTGGGGAAACTACTGGTTTAAATCTTTTTTTTTTATTGGACCATATTACTTCAGCTTAGTTCAACCCTCTAAATTTTCATTATTAAATATCCTGGGTAATTTTCATATTTTAAATGTCATTGAAAAGAGAATCAAGCAGTCAAATGTGGTTGGATTGCCAAACATACATATCTTCCTGTTAACTTTTCATAAATATTCTATGTAATGTCTAACTGTTTTTCTATGGCAAGGCAGAGACTATCATTTTTAAAGTTTTTTTTTTTTAATTATATGTATATATCCACAGGTGTCTGTATGTGACCTGTATGTGGGTACCCCTGGAGAACAGAACAGTGAGTTACATCCCCTAGAGCTGGAGTTACAGGCAGTTGAGATTTAATTGTCATGGATATTGAGAACAGAACTGAGGTCCACTGGAACATCAGCAAGAACTCATAATCATAGAGACATCTTTCAAGTCTTCAGAGTTTGTTCTCTGGTATATAAAAGTAACACATCTGAGGGATATGGAAAAGGAATTTCAATTATGGTAAGGGTGTGATTCCCTTGGAATTTCTAAACCTACATCCTTAAAAAGGGCCATGATTCCCTTGGAGTACCTGTGGTGGTTGGGATATAGATGGCCTCCATAGACTCGGATGTATGAATGCTTAGACCATAGGGACTATTAGGAGGTTTGGCCTTAGTAGTTTGTTGGAGGAAGTATGTCACTAGGTTGGGGGTTAGGAGGTAGCCTTTGAGGTCTTATAAGCTCAAGTCTACAAGTCAGTATGTTAGTCTCCGTCTGTTGCCTGTGGATCAAGATGTAGAACTCTCAGCACTTCTGTCACACTGTGTCTTCCTGTTTGCCACCATATTTCCTACCATGATGATAATGGACTAAACCACTGAAACTGTAAGCTAAGCCTCATAGAATCTTTTCCTTTATAAGAGTTGCTGGGTTCATGGTGTCTTTTCTCAGCAAGAAAATCCTACGCTGTATCCCTAAGAAAGGGGTGTGTGTACACAGACACATGTGTGCAAGCATGTACTTAAGTGGCCTGGAATTTTTCAGGAAAAAAAAATGTATTTGTTTTTAACACCCCACAGCGTTTTACTGAGACCAAAGACAGAAGACGTGAGTTTCATTACTTTTAGAGGATTTGAAAGCTGTCCTCAGGAGAATATCCTAACGCCTGCCAGAGTATGACAGAACAGAGTCCTCACTGAGACTTCAAATTCCCACTCATGGATCAGATCCTAAAACGTCAAGAAAAGACTCTTTATTCATAAATAACTGGTAAGCAGTAATTTATGCCTGTACATTTATCTCGAAAAGTCAATAACCATCCATTTTGGTTTTTTTTTTTTTTTTTTTTTTGCAAACTCTACATAAAACATCCAAACGGGCCATTTTGTTCAGTACAATATAACGTAGCTGTTTGGCATTACCAAATATATATGTATATATATTTATAGATATGTACATGTGCTGAAAAAAGAAGCCGGTGCATCCTTGCTAAGGAGTCCATCCAAGTATTTACTGTACAACATTCAGAATTTACACTGATAATACAAGGCACAAAAAGTGTGGTATGAAGCCAAGGCCATGCTTCACTTAGACCCTCTCCTGTGGCTTGCTTACTCCTTCAGCTTCATGTCTGAGTTAGTGTTCAGCTCTGCTTAAAATGTTATTTCATATTTTTTGGCTTTGAACACATCAAATGAACATTGAGAGTGGTATGGGTTTGAAAAAAATAAATGAATCATTTGAAAGAACACCCCCATGTACCTTCCCAAAATAAATAGAACAAAATGAAATAGGTTTTAAACTCTCTCCTTTATAGGAGGAGGGAAATATATCACCCATATTTCCAAGTTTGGGCTTAGGAAAATGAGTCAGCATTTCTCTACTTGTCCATGATGACAATACTTCTAGGTCATGATTTATTGGAGTGTGTGTGTCAATCAGACCTGGTTACGAAGAACGGAAATTCTGTTCTTCACCTGGTGTAGAGAAGGAGACAGCTGTTTGCCTGATCCTGGAATTTTGATACTTGGGTATTCCCCTGTTATTGAGAAGTTTTCTATGGGAGCAGGAAGCATCCTGGAGGAGCCTTGTGGGGGGCTTCTGTTCTCAACGTTTCTCCCAGGAAGCCCTGGTGGCCGTATCCTGGTGATTCTCCATCTCCCCACTGCCTGTGCTTGGCAACAAAGGAACATTAGGATTGCTGTCTCCACATTTGAGCAGAATGCTTGTGTTTTGGGAAAGGGTCTTGTGGCATGACATTTGACTTACTCCCTTTAGATAGCATGCTTTCATCAGAACTCTAGTTGGTTCATTACTGACTAGAAATGTATCCGGTTTTAAGGTTATTGTACAACTTTCCCAATTCTGGAATTTAGGTCTGAATCATTTCTTTTCTTTCTTTCTTCTTCTTCCTTTTTTTTTCTTTTCTTTTTTTTAACGAGTTAGATAAATTTGAAACAAAGGGGCATATTCATTATACCCATGCCTTTAGTGAAAGTATTTGACACATACTTCTATTCCCAAAAAGAAAGTCATTACCAGATTCTCTGACAGATAATGGAATCCAATGGTGGAAAAAAGATATAACTCCTGCTGAAGTTAATACTGACAAGGGGCAGGGAGAATTTAAGCTTAGGACTAGCGAGGATGCTTCCTGCCTTTTTTTTTTTCTTTTTTTTTTTTAATCTTTGGGTTCGGATACATGGTAGGTTTGAAGACATGAAGTTGCAATGTTACTGTCTTAGGCCCACTTCGTTAAGGACACCCCCAATACATGATCTTCACAGCAAAAGGAAAAAAAAAAAGCAATGAAGAGCTGCTTCAAAAACCACAATTAATCTATCTATGCGAGATAAACTTCCTACTGCTGATCACAGCACTACACACTAGTGACTAATAGCCAGGCCTGGCGCCATCCCCTTTGATTCTCAGGAAAAAAAAAAAAAATTACAGTGTATAAATTGCCATTTCAGTTTTGTTGGTGACCCTGTAACGGGGATGTGAGGAGTCCACAGTAGACGCTGGCTCTCCTAGAGTTGCTTCTGCAAAAGACACCACATGCTGTCAATACAGCCAAACAGCTTTGTCACCGCAGCTATTGAAAGAGTTTGGAAAAGAAACACAAAATATGCAACACATCTAAGATTAGTTAACAGTTTCACTTTTGTGACATTTGACAAAATACAGTTTTGCTTGTTGTAGTTCAGGAAAACTCTATGCGGACAAAAACAGTGTCAACTCTTGAAACGGTGGCCATTCAACTGTTGGCCGAAAGCATCAATGTTCAAATACAGCGCTATGACAATGAACACCAAAGGGCTAATAAAATGTGGTCACCATCGTAAGCCCACGCTTTTGTTCTCGCAGGTGCTGTGACTGACACCTGTAGTCCAGGCTTTGGGAGTTACTAAGTGTTCAGGTTCTGCAATGCTTCATGAGCGATAGAATGAAAATGGGCCACGCAGTAGGCCAGAGAGGCACGTTTCTCGGCTCCTTCTTCATTTCTGCTGGAATAAAGGCCTCAGAGAGTGTTGCCTTAGCATGCCTGATAGCTCTATCATTCAACACATTTAGGGAGGCTGGGCAGACCAAGAAATTGAAAATATCTGAAAGGAAAACAACTAAAATAGAAACATATCCAAAGATGTTGTTAACATTCTGAAAGTCACAGGTAAATTCGGTCAAAATGCGTAAAACCAGTCACGCCATTTTAATTTTCTAGCTTTGTTTCTCATGTTTGATGTTTAGAGGTTTGTTTTGTTTGTTTGTTTTGTTTTGTCCAGGAGACAAGATCACTCTAATAAATCCAGATATTTTACTCCAAAGAGAACCCTGTGTGATATGACTTAGTCCTTCTCACAGCCAAATGAAAAGAAGAGGAGGAAGAAGAAAAGAAAAGAAGAAGAAGAAGAAGAAGAAGAAGAAGAAGAAGAGGAAGAGGAAGAGGAAGAAGAGGAAGAAGAGGAAGAAGAGGAAGAGGAAGAGGAAGAGGAAGAGGAAGAGGAAGAGGAAGAGGAAGAGGAAGAAAACAAAAACCCAGGACTACAGCAGTTGGAGATTAAAAAAAATAGAGAAAAGTTCCTCTCTTTAAAGGAAGCTATATTAATTTCCTTCATCCCTTACAAAAAGGCCAATAACATTTTTGTGGGAGTACATCTGAGTTTTATGAGTCTGCCCGCTCTGGTGAATGAAGGTTGCATTTAAAACCACAGAACAAGTTTCCACTTGGATTAAAGAATGTAAATGTAAACTACTAAGACTGTGTATATGAAGTAGTAAGACCGTAAATTAACGTAATGATGCTATAGTCTAGTAAACCTGTGGGGCTCACCATTTTGGTAGCAAAATTTAAACTCATGCTTTAAAGTAGAACTCTTTGATTTAATATCTCTGAGCACTGAGAAATTTGGCATTGAGTGGGGTTATTTTTGTAAAAAATTGTATGTATTTAAGTATTTAAATACCAAGTATTTAAGGCCACTTTTAATTTTTGTTTTATCTTGCACTAGGACAGTGACACTTCCGAATTTGGAGCCAAGAGTAATGTGGAAACCTCTTCCAAGATGGACATTTGTGCTGTGACAGGTGAAAGTCATGCAAAAGCTTAAGGTCACAGTGAGTTGTTGCATGTTCGAGTGTGAGCTAACACTTGTGACCTGTAGACCCTCCCTGGACACACACAATCCCTTGGTCTGTAAATCTCACAGACCAGGGTTCTCTTTGAAATTTCATTGTAAAATATTATACCACAACCCTGGCATTCAAAGACCACAGAATGTGACATATTTATTTTAAAATCCTGTGTAACATCCTAGCAGAAATAAGATAGATATAAAGAAGGAAACATAAAAAGTCAAGGTGAACCTCACTGAACCAGGGTCTGGGATGTGAGGTGACTCCTGTTGATGTCTCCCTTACTACCACATGTGATATTATGATCAAGTGCACTTATAAACAGAGGTCGAAAAAAAAAAAATCAAACAGAACACAAAACCTGAATCTAATGGGGGCAACTGCAGACACACGGGATCAACCTTTATGCTGTTCCTGCTACCTCACCTTAAAATAACCTACACAGATGCCAGGACAGTTACAATTTTTATCTGTTTATAATATTATAAAAAAGCTGTTAAAAATCTACAAAGAACGTGTGTAGGTTCACACAACATATAAACAATTATAAGGCCAATTGGAAGGGAAAGAAGAGAAGTGGATAGGGTAGGAAATTTAAAACAAAAATCTTCCAAATAGATGTTAATACAGGACCTCTCTAGAGTGTGTTGCAAATAGTTTTACCTAATGAGTGATGCTGATTCTGCCTGCATCCGACCCTACCGTGAATCATCTACCCTGTTTGTAGCTCATCAACCATTTACATCTCTTCTCCCAAGAACTCTATCAGTGAAGCCAAGAGGTTCTACAAGCCTTTTCTCTTTCTTTTTCACAGGGATGAATAAATAAGTTGAGACTACTAAGGAAAAATGGCGTTCTCCTGATCCAGGTATGGCATTCTGAGTAAGTCTGTCCGTTCGAAGATGATTCTTTTGTTCAATCGAGTAAGCCTTTCGTTCCTGAGCAAAGCAACCCGGGTTCTTTTGATTTGCGCATGGCAAAGCCTTTTATGTGATATAGAGGACCTGGTATATCACATGCTCATGAGATAAAATGGCTTACACATTCAAGAGTTCTTCAATGTCTGTTGCATGGGATTATAACTTCAACCTGTCTTTAGGTACTTCCACTTTGCGAAGAGATTGCAAACATTTGTTTCCACACAAAGGACCTATAAAAACAATAGCATGATCATGTCCTCATTCCCAAGGATTCTCTTTTGTCCTATTTCTGACCATGCTTTTTCAAATGTAATCATCCTCAAAAAAAAAAAAAAGTAAAGTAGCTGCCTGGAAGTTAACATAGGTGGTTGGCTCGGGTTGTTCTCCTTGTGGGCAGTTACCGAAAACGTCCTCCAGATGAAGAGTCTATCTGTTCATCTTCAGTCTCTCAGGATATTGGTCAAAACGATGTATTCAAATATAAAAGTGTCATAAAGTATAAGATGAAGCTCGTGAATAATCTACAGATTTCAATTCTCTAAAATACTAGTTTTTTGTATGTGTGTGTGTGTGCGTGTGCGTGTGCGTGTGCGTGTGCGTGCGTGTGTGCGTGTGTGTGTGTGTGTGTAAAACAAAATGTGTAAAAGCTAGAGTTAGTACTATTAAGGAGAAAGTACACATGGTGTGGTTAGGCAGTCGGAGCACAGAAGTCTCTCTGAATGATGCTTGTGGTTCCTAGGAAAGTGTGGTAGGGTTCTCTTCCTTGGAGGCATTTACTTATTCACTCACTCACTCACTCACTCACTCACTCACTCACTCACTCACTCAGGTGTTACTCAGAAAGGCTATCAGGTAAGTCTCCGAGAGATGATGGCAGGAGGTTCTAAAGCCCTATTGGAACATACTATGACAGCATAGTACAAAAGTTTTAGAAGATTTCCAGAATCTGGATTGAACAACACAGCGAAACACATTTCTTATGTGAAAAAGGTTGGAGAACTTGGGTTAATTGCCCATCTCCTAGAATCAGTGCTTACTCAAAGCCTGGAACATCTGCAGTCTGTATATTTTCCGGGACCTGGTCTAGCCTCTCCTGTCAACACTCCATGGAATAAGTCATATTCTCACAGCACTCTGACATTAGAGTGGCTTGGCTGGAACAGAGATTGCCTGTCCTGCTCTGCTGAGGTTAAAGGAAGTATGTCTCCATACTGAAATGAATAACTATGTTCTTTCCTGTCTCCATACTGCAATCTTTCAGGATAGGAGAGAACTGAGTTTTGTCTCAGGGGTGGGTGGGTAAGGGATGAAGGTGAGGTACCAAGAACTAGTTTGAGGTCTATCTCCCGTCTTGATCTTCTCTCTGTTAAGTGACTCATATAATAAGTGCTGGTGTGATGTACTCAGATTCTAAATTCTTAATGCCCTCCCCGACGACACTGATGACATCATACTAATACGTTGGCAATCTGGTTTCACTTCTGAAAGCTAGTCTTATCATGATTTCCAACCTCCCGGATGACAGTCGGTTGGAATCTGAAAGTCTGGTCTCAGGATCAGCTGGCCCCTTGGGCAAGTCATTAAAAACCTGTTTCCAAGCATGCACTTAAATCTCTGCCTTCCTGGCTTTATTGTCGTGTGTTTCTGGTTTTCAGAACTACTTGTATCTACAGATACCTTCACTTTTTATCCTCGGCAGTCCAAATCTGAGGAGCATATCCAATGTCTACCTGTGTGTAGATTCAGAGGAAATAGCGGGGTTCTCTCTTTCTCCCACCGTTAACATGTTCTACCTACATCAAACTCCTTTCCTTCATCCAGGGTTTCTCACTGACTCTCAATAAAGGCTGAGTTCCCCCCCAAAATGCCCCTGGGCAGAAATCTGCCCTGTCTTCCCCACTTGAAGCCACTGCTCTGAAGCAGATCATCACTAGTGCTGCCTCCAGAGAAGAAGCAGACTAGAGTCCGTTTTGCCTGCTGTAGTTGAAGTCAGCGTCATCAATCTGGGACTCCGTGATGTTGGATAGTTTTGTGTGTGTCCTTCCAATCTCCTCAAGGGCACAGGCGAGCGAGTCGAGATCCCCATCCTGTTGGTGACGTGCTTCCCAGAGGTTCAAAATGACCGCGGAGGGGCTGCTTTGGGTAGCGAAATATGATAAATTTCTAGATGAAACGAAACACAAGAGAAATAAATAGGCAAGATAAGACAAATGATCTCTATAAAGAAGTCAGAATTAAGTTTAAAGGTTTATTTATTTATATGTATATGTTTGGGCTTTTTTACGCTCAAGTCGACCGCATGCATGCAGGTACCCCAAGGAGACAAAGAGAGTGTTGGCTCTCCTGGAATTGTAGTTACAGGCAGTTGAGAACCACCATGTGGGTGCTGGGAACCAAACCCCGGTCCTCTGCGCAGCATTAAGTGTCATTAACTGCTAAGCCATCTCACCAGCCCCTAAAATGATCTTTAAAGGGCAGCAATAAAATAGTGGTGGAAAGTTACACAGAGGCAAGCCTGAGACCGTCTGCTTTGTGCCCCGACACTATATAATACCGCCATACATGAGAATTATTCTAGTGCCTTCTTCTTTTGGACCTTCCCATGGTTCTTCCCTTTCTTAAGCTACACGTGTGAACATATATGTATGTTTCCCTGCTTACTGTCTCATGAAATGTTCTTTCCCACTAGTTTATATGAAGTAAATTCATTACTTGGTTTTCAAATATTTTCCTCCCCATGTCCTTGACAAATATAAGATCTGCCAAGGTTTTGTCTTCAGTTTCTGACTACTCCTCCTTTGGTGCTAAATGTCTACTTCCCATTTTCTTCACTAATTAAACTGTTTATAGGGTTTATTATCACCTTAGGTGTTGATGTAATTATATACCTATCTACCACTTCAACCTTAGTGGATGAGAAGTTCTCACTTCAATATCTCCAAATGACTAACTGTAAGAACTGGTGTTTATGATCCTTTTTCTGATCCCTCACACTAGGATGTTAGTTTCTTACCCTTCCTCTTTGTTGTTTCTTCCATTGATAAACTCACCAGCTTTTCCTTTCTACTCTAGGGGACAGACTTCACTTATATATTAGCATGTTAGGATGTATATCAAAGTAAAGGACTTGGAACTCTGTTGCTAAAATCTTGAACACATACTTCATTGCTACATTCGATTTTCAAGTCATAAGAAAGTCGGGCATGGTGGCACACGCCTTCAATCCCAGCACTCTGGAGGCAGAGGCAGGCGGATTTCTGAGTTTGAGGCCAGCCTGGTCTACAAAGTGAGCTCCAGGTCAGCCAGGGCTATACAGAGAAACCCTGTCTTGAAAAACCTAAAAAAAAAAAAAGTCATAAGAAATCCTGTGTTCATGCATATCATAGTATGACCTCAATGAAACTATGGAGATTATCATCCCCCCACACACAAACACAAACATACACAAATATACATGTGTGCGCCCCATCACATAAACTACACACACACACACACACACACACACACACACACACACACACACACACATTTCCCCTTCACCTAACACCCTACTCTGTCTTCATTCTTGAGTACAAAACTCTGAAAGCTAGAGATCATATTTAATCATTGGCCAAATCTTCCATAGCATTTATCATAATACTGTGACAGGCATTTATTCAACATCCATTAGCTGACATTAACTGCGTAATTGATTCTTACATGTCTTTTCCAGATAATATAGCATCTTCAGTGAAAGAAAAATAAAATGAACCCTAACCTTTTGGATAATAACTTTGCTATGATGAGGACTAAGACAGCACAAAGGATTAAAGGTCAGTGTTTTTCATGGGGACTTTTAAAGTAAGGACAGAAATGTCATTCCCAATGAAATTTTAGTGTTTTGGGAAGAAACTGTTTTGCAGAACCCTTTCTGTTTTGAAGAGAGCAGCACTTTATGCCAATATTTCCAGCGTGCGAACACAAAGTGGGATCTTATAAAGAGCGGTTCACGAGAGAAGGTGAGTTTCCAATCACACATGACTTCTTATAGGAAACATACACAGTTTCTATACAACTGGTTATCAAAACGCGTACAGAGCAGAATCATTCCCCATACCTTCCACTAAGATTAATTTTTAACAGAGGAACGGTCAAGGTCAGCTCAGGATCACTGACACTAACTTCTAGTTCCTTCCATGTTTTCTTGCCTTCCTCTGCCTGCACCCTCATCTTCATGCCCTAGTCACTGATTCTACCTGCAGCCCAGCTTTGTGTTTTAAAAATGGTGATTTATGTCTATGCTAGCAGAAACAGTACATAACGCTTGAGGACTCTGGAAAGGATTCTGCTGCTTCTTATTTAAAAACTTTGAGCTGCACATGGACACTTTCTCCTCTCTGTAGGGAGAGATTTCTAGTAGTTGCTGGCTCTCACTACATCCCCTTTCATGAGGTGCAGGCAGTCCAGAACTGGAAGGGATGGTGGGAAAATAGGCACGTGCCAGCAGGTGTGGCCATCTCTTTCCTTATCAATTTTTAGAAGGAATAAAAAGGTTGGTTTTTTTGTTGTTGTTTTGTTTTGTTTTGTTTTGTTTGTTTTTGTTTTTTGTTCTCCGGTGTTGTTAAAAAGGCATCAACCACAGGCTGAGCTGTGGCTTAGTGGTAGAGGTTAGCCTAGCCATGGATGGATCTCCAGGACTTCTCTTCCCACAAACAAAATATTATCTGCAACCAGAAGAGCAATACCACCACTCCCATTTGACTGATGGCGGCTGTGGCTCTGGTGTTTCTGTTAAACGTCAACGGGAATCATAAGGATCCAAATGTTCTACTTCAGAGGTTGACCAACCTGCTGAAGCCAGACAGTAAATAGTTCTGGCTTTGCGGATCTCAGATGGCCTGGCTCTTTGTAGTTGCTCGACTCTACCATGGTACCACAAAAGCAGCAACAGACAACATTCATGTGAATGATGGCTGGGTCCTAGGAAACCATTATGGAGTAAAGCTGAAATTTGATTGTCATGTTCTTCCTACCTTTCTTACAACACTCCTCTTTCTGTTCCCCCCCACACACCTTGATACATGTATAAATGATACAATTTTTTTTTAAAGCCAGATTTTCCCTGTGGTCATTGTGCTGTCTTTGTCCAGTATTCTTATGATTTAACTAGATGTCTACAGTAGAGAGCTAATTCAAAGAAGACTGAATTTCCTGCTTTCTTTCCTTTGAAAAAACAATCTATAGATGTCCACTGATGCTGAGCCCCAACATAGGTGATCTGACTGTAGGACTCCAAGACATTTAACCAATGACATACTTAGGGATCCTGGACACTTCAAGAGAAAAGCTGTAATACTTAATAGTGAAAATCATCAAGCATATGGCTTTCAGGTGGGGAATCTTGGTCCCAATCAGTCTTAAAAATATCCAGGAACCCACACTGGGTAGGAGTTCTGTATACATAATCCAGAAAAAGCAGTACAGACTAGACAGTGCCAGCTGCACGGCTCTGGGAAGTCCTGGGAAAGTACTGATCTGTGGCATACGTACCCAGGGCTACAGAAACTGCATGTCTAAAGGAGGCAAAAATAAATCTCTCAGTTGGCACAGATCTCTGAACATACTGTAGCAAGTGAAATGAGCTTCTAGAAGTAACTTTTAGACTTATTATTTGAATTTACACAAACACACTCAGTATAATACATGTACATTCCAAGTTTCCATTTATTTTAGTAGATATAAGATCATATTTGTCTTAATTATTTGATTTGTCTTGCTATCACCAGACATTTGACAAAACTGTGTCTCCTCATGTATAGTAGAAAAAAACAACCTGGAAAAAACTAAACTAAACTCTTATTCCAACAGGCTGTCCTTAAAAGATAGTGATGCAGTTTTATGGAGTGCATATATGCAAATGCAATGTTATTTTTTCTTAAAGTGTTAGGCCATATATACAACTGATTTTTTTTTATACCACATTTTTGAAATTATTCAGATCCTAATATATGAGTCCCATTTTCCCTCACAGTAACTCTGATGCATTTGGATACCAGGTGGTAAAAGCTCAAATTTAGCAAACATTACTAGTAAAACATAGAATTCATGTTGATTTTAAGCAGTTTCCCAAAAGAGTCACTGGTTCCCTCTCCCTGTCTCTCTTTGTCCCCACTTCCTCTCTTTCTTTTCTCTCTTATCATGTTGTGTTCTCTCTCTCTCTCTCTCTCTCTCTCTCTCTCTCTCTCTCTCTCTCTCTCTCTCTCTCTCTCTCTTCTCCATCCCTTCTTCTCTCTGAAATGAAGCCTAAACATCACCCCAAACCAAAAATTCTAAATATTCGGAAGTATGCTGAAAAAAAGAACATTTTCTTTCACTACAAAACATTTTTATTATGCTCATTTTAGAGCCCTCAGATTGTTAAGTTCTTCACTAAACTTTATAGCTTTTACAAATTTTGACCAACTAAAGTAATTTAGATAATTAAGACTACTTTGGGTGGTGCCTGACAGATGTCATTTACCATGCAGAAAGAAGGTCTAACTACTGCACTATGAGGTTAATTTTAGTATCTTCTAGGTTTTCAGTTCAAGTTATTTTCCCAGAGCTCTAGACTCAAATGGCTTGGTCCTCTCTTGGATGCTCTCTGAGTAAGAACAATCACTATGATACCAGAAATTATGGGTCACACTAAGATGATAAAACACACACACACACACACACACACACACACACACACACACACACACACATTTATGTGGTGGTGATGGTTTATGAAATTTAATTAACTGTGTATTGTTGAACATTTGAGTTTTCTATATACCTGAGTTCCTTTTTGTTTTGCTTCTGTGATTAATTTCACCTTTTAAACTTCCCCATGAGCTGGCCATGTACCTAATCTGGGGCTTTCTGTGGAAGGCAGGGCCAAGATAACCTGACTAATAACACATGTTTGGCATGGGCCAACTGATAAAGCCACACTAAAACATGTAATCCACTTAATTTTCAAAATTCACCTTCCTACTTATAACTGTGGTAGATTGAGAATGAAATTCAGATTAGGTTCAGAGATTTTGGAAATACTCATGGAGCCTTTTAAGGTATATAAGTTGAGGGTAGGAGAGAGTTTAAGAGACAAGCCGGGCGGTGGTGGTGCACGCCTTTAATCCCAGCACTTGGGAGGCAGAGGCAGGT
>NC_034608.1:46236464-46240951 GCF_900095145.1 Mus pahari
AAGGAGAAGGAGAAGGAGAAGAAGAAGAAGAAGAAGAAGAAGAAGAAGAAGAAGAAGAAGAAGAAGAAGAAGAAGAAGAAGAAGAAGAAGAAGAAGGAGAAGAAGGAGAAGAAGAAAAGGAAGAAAAGGAGAAGAAACATGTATATCTAGTTCAACCTTGTTTTTCTTGTTTAAAAGCTTATTTTCAGAATATCTTCTTTCTGAAGAGTTTACCAGTAAAATGAATAAAGTCGAGTTGCCTAATAAATTAGAAAACATTGTTTCTAGAACAGTGCACAATCCTACTGTACAGTATGGAACAGGGAATTGAAACACAGTCCTAATGAAACAATATTAGTATCTCTGCTATCATCCTAATTGTCTCATTTAATGAAAGCCTCTTATGTGACCCAAAGCAACCCTCCACGCAGTTCTTTAAATGCAAATACAAGAGAAAAGCCATTTTTACTGAATAACAGTAATTGGATAGATTCATCGTAACCATTTGCTCTGCTCATCATGTTTCCATCTCCAAACTTCAGGCTAGCAGGGAACTCAAGAGGCAGCAAAGCCACTGTCAAGGTAAGAGCAAGGAGTCTCGTCTGTGCCTACCACTGAGGGAGCAGGAAGCAGAGAACAGAGCAGGAAGGATAGGGACAGCTGAAGACATGCTCAGATCCGCCATGCTAGATTGATCTTCCTGCCCCTCCCCACCCCCAAGGTCCTTTCTGCCCAATGTGTCAGGTGCTCCTAGATAGAGAGACAAGATCGGAGACCTCCACACTTCGGAAAGTGTATGGAAGCCACTAAGCCTAGAAGTCTTGGAGTTACCAAATGAGAACATAGCTAGTTACAGTCCGCTTTTAAAGCTCCAGTTTCACTCCTCCTGGGACCCACATGACAATTTCTGACTTTTTGACTTTTTGAAACTAAACAATGGCAAAGACCATCAAATCAAGATCTGGACTTTACTTTGAGTTGGAATATATCCATGGGAAAAATAATCCAACTTCAAGTCAATTTCTTTCTTTTTTTTTTTTTATTCAATCACCTTGAGACATTTTTTAGACTCCGGAGTGCAAAGTAAGACTACAGTGTATTAAGAGAAAAGCATTCAAGGCTGACCTTCAATGAGGAAAGGGTTAAAATACTTAGACATCTCACTTTTTAAACGATCAAGTATGAACTTCAACAAAGCCTCACCACATAAGAGATAGCTGTATCTTGGTCCTGTCAGCAAAGTCTTTCTGGCATATGCAATAGTGCCTGGGTTTGGTGGTTGTGTATGGGATGGAGCCCAGGTGGGGCAGTCTCTGGATGGTCTTTCCTTCCTTTCTCAGCTCCAAACTTAGACCCTGTAACTCCTTCCATGGGTATTTTGTTCCCCATTCTAAGAAGGAGTGAAGAATCCATACTTTGGTCTTCCTTCTTCATGTGTTTTGCAAATTGTATCTTGGGTATTCTAAGTTTCTAGGCTAATATCCACTTATCAGTGAGTGCATATCATGTGTGTTCTTTTGGCCTCACTCAGGATAATATCCTCCAGATCCATCCATTTGCCTAAGAATTTCATAAACTCATTGTTTTTAATGCTGAGTAGTACTCCATTGTGTAAATGTACCACATTTTCTGTATCCATTCCTCTGTTGAGGGACATCTAGGTTCTTTCCAGCTTCTGGCTATTATAAATAAGGCTGGCAAATACAGAAGTGGATGCTCATAGTCATCTATTGGATGGAACACAGGGTCCCCAATAAAGGAGCTAGAGAAAGTACCCAAGGAGCTAAAGGGGGCTGCAACTCTATAGGAGGAACAACAACATGAACTAACCAGTAACCCCCCTGAGCTTGTGTCTCTAGTTGCATATGTAGCAAAGGATAACCTAGAGAACCATCAATGGGATGGGAGGCCCTTGGTCTCGGGAAGATTATATGCCCCAGTATAGGGGGAATGCCAGGGCCAGGAAGCAGGAGTGGGTGTGTTGGGGAGCAGGGCGGGAGGGGGGAGGGTATAGGGGACTTTCAGAGAGGAAACTAGGGAAGGGGATAGCATTTGAAATGTAAAGGAAGAAAATATCTATAAAAAAAAAAATCTATGTAAAAAAAAAAAAAAGCCTCACCTATCATTAAAAGGAAATGTGACCTATGGGACAGGCTGATAAATCAGGTGAAATCTTCACTGTGATTCTACTTTAAGACATCATCTATAGACATACGAACATTGTTAGCTTTTTCAGAACTGTTTCTGATGCTGTTTCTGAAGGGCATCGTTCTGGCTGGCTGCCTGGCTGTAGGGTTCTGCCATGTCCATCCTTTCAGCAAAGGACCGTGTTTAAAGGGGGACACTTACTTCTTCAAAGATCAGCATGACCTTACCAGTGCCTGGAAATAAATAAATAAATAAAACAACCATCCCTTTTCAAAGCTGTCCCTTGTCATTGCCCCTTGGCGCTGACAGTGGGAGCACCAGATCATAAAAAAAAAAAAAGCTCCTTTATCGTTTTTCCTTCAGGATGGACACCTGCCACTTACAGTCTGCATACAGCTTGTTCACTGCTAAACCTGTCCGGGGGCTGTCTCTTTTCTGCTTCATATCAGCAGGCAGTTTCATGAGTCGTTGACTTCAGCAGAATGAAACCCAAATACGCACGACTTCGCTGCGTTGGGTCCCTCTGGCCTCACGGGCTTTTCTGATTTCAGACCCTGAGTCAGTCTGCTGGACTAGAACCGGAAAATCTGATTTAAACTTCATTGTATTGCACCTCCAGGGACCTATGCAATGCTATTGCCCTGCGCATTAATTCTTCTAGGTGCCATGAAGGATTTTTATTTCTTTCTATTTGGAAATGGCAGCCGGTAAAGGTAAAGGAGGTACTTTCCGGCTTCTAGCCTGCAGAACCAAGAAAGCTCCATCTGGCGCGATCGCAGGACGTTTCGGGAACAGGAACGAGGGAGGAGCTCTGCTTAATGTGCATTCTGGATGCATCTCTGTGCATCTCCCTTCCCCTCCCTTCTTCCCCTCCAAGGCCCGCTCTGGAACCTTGCTACCTTTGAGGATTCTGAGTAGTTCTTCTGACCAGATGAATCGGCTGCCTTCTGACTACTCCCTGGGTCCTTTCCATCTACCCTCTGGCCATTTTACTACACCGTGGCTTCCAATTAAGAGGGTAGACAGTTGGGACGGAAAAGATAGCGACCTCAATGCGAGAAGACTCTGCTTCTCATTAAAAGGTCCTGCTGCAAGCTGCGGAGGGACGAAAACGAGATGTCACCATGCCGTTTATCAGCTACAAGGCTGGAGGACTTTCATTACTTCTCAACTTTTACAGCACCATGAACCCAACACCTGAGTCATATTTGATATTTGAACTAGATGGCTAATAAGAAATACGTTTCTCTGACATTGCTGCCAAATTTTCAAATAAGTCTACTATTAGGGAAGGCCTTGGGAAAGACAGTTAATAAGATGTAATTTTCTTCTATTTTGGCTACTTCCCCTCTATTCATCCAGCCATATCACATGCATCTGTTCCCATAGCAACTCAGTAAAGCTTTGGTCTCACAAGAGTTTCTTGAATGTCGAAACCACAAGGCCTGGAATATCTAGTCACAGGCTTCACACACTAAGACATACAAGAAAAGACAACTTTGAGTTTGTGGCCTGTTTTCTTCATTTTTCAAAACTCCCTTGATCCTTGTTTGGGTCCATTTGATTTCTGAAGAGACAGAATGTCTCCAGGATCTGAAGATGGCAGGATCAAGGATAGTGTCCTGTGAGAGAGTTCATATCAACTATTTAAGGATTATTTATTGAATAATTTCTCCTAGGTTGGCAGCCTTATCTATATGTGTTTAATGGTAATTTAGAAATAAGTATCAAAAATGCAGAAATAATATGTCAGTTTAGATATGGTAGGATATTGCTGGCTGAAGCAGGTATTTTTAAAATATTTATATTTATGTGTATGAGTATGTTCCTGTATATGTATCTGTGCACCATGTGCCTGTCTGGTGCCCATGAAGGAGGGCATTGGATCTCTTGGAACAGGAGCTGCAACCAGCTTGGAGCTGTCATTGCTGGAAACTGAACCCAGGTTCTCGGCAAGAACAACTGTGCTCTTGTGTAGTGAGCCATCTCTCCAGCACTGAAAGCAGATATTTAGTCAATCCTCAGCCAAGTTCTCTATCACCACTCACTAATCCCATGTGGCCAGAGCAATAGATAGTTACTATCATTGATATTACAGGCTAAACATGCAGCCTTGTACATTTGTTCATGTAGCAAGTGTGGGTGCTGAGTAGGAGCCAGCCCTGCTCGCAGCACTGATAGCCGCAGCAGTTATCTATGGCATTTTTTTTTTTTTTTAAACTGGGCTCTGCAGCATTTTCGATGTGATCCATGTGGCCAGACACCCTATCATGTCTCATATTCTAATCGGGGAGGGTGAGCCTTAATTTATTCCTCCCCCCCCCATGGCTCCTGTTCAGATCTCTCTCTCTCTCTCTCTC
>NC_034608.1:46240966-46262992 GCF_900095145.1 Mus pahari
TGTGTGTGTGTGTGTGTGTGTGTGTGTGCGTGTGAGAGAGAGAGACAGAGAGAGAGAGACAGAGACAGAAGCAGAGACAGAGACAGAGACATAGATAATCTTCAGCAACACTGACATTTATGCTTGCCAAAGGTAAAGAAATGATTTCATGACTGGAAGAAAAACTTAGAGCCATCATTTTCCTCCATTCTCTTGAAAATCTCTTCCATGTTTGATGGCTATGACTAGAACCGGGTCAATGAGAGCAAAGTGAGAGAAAGCATACTTACACACTTACACCTCTGTGCTCACCTTTCTATTCTGACTCTGAAGCCGTGGTCTTATCCAGTGCTGCCTGCATTTTAGCAATGATACATTTTCCATAGTTCGGATGTACTAATTTTTATACTACGTTATTCCTAACCATGAGAGCTAAGTCAGTGGCATTAAAATCTATGGCATCTGGTATTGCATAATAGGAAATGGAGGTGTATTCCATTCCACCTCTGTCATACATGTTTCTTTGCATGAAGGAGGATATGCATCTCAGGTACTTGTGGGTAGCTTCACTGAGAATGGCCCCAATAGGCTCATGAGTTTGAATGCTAGTTCCCCACTTTGTGGAACTGTTTGAGAAGGATTAGAAGGTGGGGTGTTGTGAAAGTGGGTGTGGCTATTTTGAAGGATGTGTGTGTCACTCAGGATTAGGTTTGACATTTCAAAAGACCACACCCGACCCAATCTTGTTCTCTCTGTCTGCAACTTCCAGATTAGGTATGAGCTCTCATCTCCTGCTCTAGTACCATACCTGCTTACCTGCTGCCATGCTCCAATGCCATGATGTTCATGGACTAACCCCCTGAAAGTATACTCAAGCCACAATTAAATGCTTTCTTTTAAAAGTTGCCTTGGTCATGGCATTGCTTTATATAGTGATAGGACAGTAGTCTAAACGAAAATATAAAAGAAACTCGGGTATTTCTGTAAAATGAGACTGAGCTGAGCCAACAGACACCAACCAGATGGTCCCAAGGAATCTTCCTATTCTGCTTCTCCAGATATTTCAGCATCTGTGTCAGTCCCAGCCTCAGCAGCCTCTTCTACCTTGAAGGAGGCTGGGGGTAGAGCTGAAGGAGAATCCTCAGCTCCTGGCAATGTCTTAACAAGAGCAACAAATCGTAAGGAAGCTTTAGCCAGTGAGGATGGGCTACTGCAAGTCAGGTTTCTAGGAAGAACAGACTGAGAGGAAATACAGGACACTATCTATTCACACTTCACTAGAACAGTCAGACCTACTTGGGTGGGCATTCCCCCCTCCCCCCCTGGAAGCTTCATGTCACAGAGACAGAAAGGTAAGCAGTTATTGAGTTGTTGGCAGCAGATCTCTTATGGCCCAACTAGTTCTGATCTGGCCACTTACAGAAGCTGCGCTGATCCTGGTTGAGAGCCTTCATTTCCCAGTTAGGATTTTAAAGATCGAAGCTGGCGAACAAAGAGGAAGGTAGGAAATACTGCACACTGAATTGAATCTGTTATCTGGATAAGATATTGAGAGAGAAGTAGACTATACATATCCACGCTATTCTAATTTCATATTCATTGTGGTAATGTCAGGGTGAACAACTAACATTCGTTGAAAGTGCTTTCTGGGCACTACATTGGAAAATTTCCACAAAATAGGTACTTGAATTCCTTATGTCAAGGGAGGTTAGACCCTCCTGGAAATGAGGTATTAGGGGAAAATAAGCAAGTCAACAAGGCTTATGACCCTGGACATGCTTGCTAGCTCAAGCATGGACAACTGATGTTCATTAGTGTCTGGGCATAAAAGACACTAAATGTAGTCTACAGCATGGTTTGCAATTTCCCTACAGTATGAGGTCAGAAAGACATGATGTTGCAGCCACATACTCTAGGTTCTTATGTATATTGTAAATGGACAGTTAAACAGAATAAAGTGGGTGCATCCACACGCTCACCTGATATATCAGTAGAAGTGTGCAAGGATACACGGGGAGTGTGCAACAACTATCTGTTGTTTAATATTACTTTGAAAATCACAACCTTTCACAATTAGAATAAAGATATATACCCTCTATTCTAGATGCCCATTACTAGAAAGAAAAGCTTGGAGATGTAACTGACAGGCTTATACAGGCTGGAATTGGCTCCAGCACAAGGGTGTGGAGCAGACATGAGTCCCTGCTGAGCAAGGGTCCTCTCTTCTCCTTTCTTCTCCTGTTCCCTCCTGTCCCCTCCTGTTCCTTCCTCTCCTCTCCTCTCCTCTCCTCTCCTCTCCTCTCCTCTCCCCTCCCCTCCCCTCCCCTCCCCTCCCCAATAGTCTTTTCCTACCCACTATTGTTCAACAAAATTAATTTTCTTGGTCTATTTTTTTTTTTGTCTTGTTGTCCATATTGACCAGAAAGTGAACCCGACACAGTAGTAATGGTATTCATGGATGACAACCAAGAAATCTCTCCTCTTTCACACTTGTTAAGTTTGGAAGTGGGCTAAGTTACTGTATTTCCTGTACATTCATATATTTTTTAATGCTTCCATTTTCAGTCCTAGTCTTGCCTTTTCAAGAAGCTATCTATTCTCTTTGGGTCTGTTTATTCTCTGTAAATTCATTTTCTTCTGGCAACAGAGTCTCTGAATTGCAGTTGGATCCTTCATTTGTGGATTCTGGATCCATTCTGAGGCAGGGAGCAGTATTCTATCTTTCCCTGGCAGACACCTAGCCCCTTGCTCCTTTCAGATACAAAAGAGTTGGGTATGAGTCTGTGAAAATAAAGAAGGAAAAGTGAAATGGGAGAGCAAGCCAAGCATGGGGGTGGGGTGGGGAAACAAGCAGGAAAAAAAACAAGCAAGGGAGAAAAAAAATCTTTGTCTGAAAAGAAAAAAAAATCAAAACAAAACAATAGTACCAAAGACAAAGAAAATAAAAATGATGCTTATTTTGGGGTCTAGAGGGGGTTGTGAAAAGGAGTTTCATTTTCCTTATCCCCATGAGCCAACCCAAATCCAGGGCATACCAGCCTCCCACCACCCACGGGTGTTGCTCTGAGCTGCTCACCAATGCCTCTGCTCCTCTTAGGTAATGCAGCTTACTAGGGGTTTGTCTGTTCCAGGCAGCTCTAGGACAGGACTTCATCCCCTAACCCATGAAGTCATGAGCACTGTGGCTCTCTGCAGCACACCGTTCGGGTGGTGGTGTCAAGGTAATTTTCTCTTCACTTGGTGGCGGGTCTAAAAGTTGTCCTGAAATTCCCTCTCAATTGTTTTCTAGGTGCCCATTGTTGCAGACTGAGCGTGTCCCTGTTAGGGGCTAAGCAGTGCCTACCATTACCGGGTAGGGAGAGGACAGCAGGATATTTTCTGCCCTGTGACTATGTACCTGTATAATCCACGTTCTGTTCATTTACCAGGACAGCAGAGTCTCGGCCTCTGAGTAACCCAAGTAGCAAACCTGGACGCAGGGCCAGAACCATCCATCGGTAGTGCGTCCTGAGGCAGGGTGAGATGGCAGTAGATGCGATATGCTGGTACTATAGCTGGACTCCATATAAAAACAGGCTAGAGGAATGCGCCAAGATCCCAAGCCCACAAGGTTGCTTCAAAGCATTTCAAAAGTTACCCCAAATTACCTATTGATGCTGTTTTTCTGTGCTAACATCTGCCAGTCCTTGCCTTTGGCATTTGGGGTATCAAACGTGGCGCAGATCCTCTGTCTGATGGAATAGGGAATTTTGAAGGCTTTTGGGCCAGTCTGTGCAGGGAAGGTACTGTCCTCTTGTGCGAAGAAAGTGATGGTTTCTCGTTCATTCTATAAACAAGATAAGTGATGTGTGATCAGGCCCAAAGGAAAAAAACACCGCTGACATTTTTTTTTTTTATTTGTGAAAAATCTATGTTAACACACATGCTCCAAATGCATACATAAACCACACTGACAGGTTCCCTTAGTTTTCAAAATAATAAAGACCTTTGTTTTTTGTGGCCCATCAATCATGTCCAAAAGATTTACAGTGGCCTCTTCCACTCAGAGATATCATGGGTCACCAGCTCCTAACATCCTGCCTTGTCTAGAAGGGAAAGAATTAGGTAGTCTTTATTTTATTTTTTGAGGCTTTTGGATAGATGAGAATGAGTAAGGAGAAGCTATCGTGACAGATTTGGATGCAGGATGAGGAATGACCCTCTGGTAGTCACTGGGACCAACGACAAATGGGCTGATCGAAGCAGCAGACTGGGAAACTGTAAAGGAAAGGGTCTGGGGATGAGGATGGGAGGACACTGTATGTTAATGCTACAGAAGTTTGTTCTGTCCCTTACTCCTGCAGTTGTATGGCACGATGATTAATTCCACTTTTGAGTTAACTCTCCTCAATGAGACAGACTCTGCCTGAAGACAGTGCACAGTGATGGCTGGAAGGCTTCCACATGCTGTCTGCCCAGCTGCTTCTAATGTACAGCTGCCCAGCAAGGAAAACAGCGTTTAGGTCACCACGCCCATGATGAAGTCACAAGGAGATCTGTCAGGCGGTAGTGGTGGCTGATAGCTTCATGTGGACTAATAGCATTATTGTAAGAATTTATAAATATCTGGGTGCGATCAAACCCATGATTATTATATGCCATAAAACAAGAGGGACACTGCTGACATAATTAAAGGACCTAATCAGATGGCTTTGAATTAATTATTTTTCTTTTCCCTTGTGGATTCAACCTAACCCACAGGTTAATCCTGTGGTTACACACCTTCAAAAGGAGAAAAGGATAACTCTTCTGGAATGTATTCTCTCTCTCTCTCTCTCTCTCTCTCTCTCTCTCTCTCTCTCTCCTTGCCCTCATTGATTTCGACTGTACTGAGGATTGAATTGAGTGCCTTATGCAAAGTAGGCAGATACACTACTTTTGAGAGATGCACAGCCCAGATTTGGAGGCATTGCCTACTGCTCTGGAAGTAGAAGATGAAAACATGCCCGTGCGAATTTCTTGGGAAGCAGATAAATGTGTAGCTAGGATCCAAGGGCAACTCTTGGACTATGCATATCCTATGGAATGGGAACCTGTGTACCACAGGACAAGGAACTGGGTTGTACCAACATTGTGAAAAACCATGGACGCTGCGCTCCGATAAGGACATTTCTCTAGCCAATACCTTGGCTCAGTTGCTGAGATCTTGAACAGAGAATGCATCTATGCTTGGATTTTGACTCATAAAAATAGGAATTTTCTTTATGCTTCTAAATTGGTGGTAATCTGTTATGTGAAAAAGGAAAAGGAATTCAAGGATGGTTTTGGGACTAGGATGCTTTATACCCCACTCAGCTAGCATTTGGATGATGAACTTGTAAGCTGCATCCATCTTAAAATCAGCACATGCTTTACTACTGCCCCAAGTCCCTTTCGGATTTCTCCGTGACTCATGACCTTATTATGTCTTCCTAATGTGGGCACTAGAGCCACCATGACCCTCCCCAGCAAGTGTCAGGCTTGCATATTTTTGTCAAAACTCTGTCAGCTAAAGAGACTGGCTAAGGTAGAGGTTTTATTAATGATGGACAGTGATTTTATGTTTTCCATTATCATGAGACATGGAGAGAAGGTTATGTGTCTTGAAAACCTAGGATGCTCCGAAGAAGCACATCTGGGATGATCCAAGAGAGAAAAGCTTCATGCACGGTCAAATGTACACGTGAGGCACCCCATCTAACATTCCCCTCGAGTTCAGCTGACTGCTTTCAGTTCTAGTCTATATCATGAAATAATCTTATACAAATTCTTTCCATGCTTGTGTTTGGGATGGTCTAATAACAAAAGCAGTTTATAAATCAGGATGCCTGAGGGTGCTTTACATTGCTTTCCAGTAGGACTCTATACTCCTGGCTTGTAATTCTGAATGCTATAACATTTTACGTCTCATTTTAGGTCCTCGTCAGACCTCCTGCCAAGTTTGCAGACTCAACAGACAGTATGAAAGCTTGTCAAAAGCCACCCAAGTAATTTGTAACACACCTGAAACTACAAGTTAGAAGCCGTAGTAACTACACCAGCCCCCATTTTACTGCTTCAAAACAAATATGAACTACACAGAGCAGAGAGCTTATTAAAAAATAATCTTGTGTGGGTGACATTAATAGTATGCTTTGGAAATTTATATGGAGAAGAGCCTTCATGAGAGAAGTGTTTGAGATGGCCTTAAAGGATTGGTAGGTATCGGCTGAACAGACTTTGAGCAGATAGGTCCTTATTTCGGGCAGAGTGGACAATTCCGTTCTGATATATCGGATGGTTATAAAATAAACCAACCCTGCTTCTTACTGCATAAAATAGGTTACAGGTAGACATTATTTTTTATCACGGTTTGTAAAATTTCTTTTAGCCTCTAAAAATGCAAATCAAGTAGGAATAGCTTCCTTACACATTTTCTGACTTGAAGACTACTGAAGAAAGTAAGGAAAGGGAGGGGATCCTGAATGGTGAGGGTTGGGGGGGAGGGGGAGACATTTACACAAGATAGCATGGGAGTCTTCAGTGTGAAATGGCATCAAAGGTTATTAACCTCGGGAAAGGTGGCTTGCAAGCAAATAACACAACACAACACAACAAACAAAGGTAGAGTACTCAGCTAGCACGTGTAAGGTCCTAAGTTTTAATTCTCAGCATGAAAACATATAAAGAATGGTATGTGTGTGTGTGCCCGTATGTTTGTGCATATGTGTGTGCATGTGCAGGTGCGGGTGGTACATGAGTGTTAGGGAGAGAGGTAGAAGACTTTAGGTATTTTCCTCAGTTGCTCTCAACCTTATTCACTGAGGCAGGGTCTCCCCCTGAACGTGCAGCATTATGGCTTCAGTTGCTGACCAGCAGTCCCGGCGATCCTCCTGTCTCTGCTTTCCAGTGAAGGGGTTCAAGATGTGCACAATTGCATGTGGCTTTTAACTCTCAGGAAGGCTAGCGATCTGAGACTGGGTCCTCGTGCTTCACAGCAAGTGCTTTGCTAACTCAGCAGTCTTCCTTCAACCTCACAGAGTCAGCAAAGCCAAAAACAACCAGACCAGATCTCAGACTGTGTTAATGGACTAATCGGAGAGTTTGACCCCCAAAAATCTCTTGGCGGAAGAAAAGCCACCTTGAAGCCCGAAATGAAGCAAAAGAAAAGTGTGTTTCCTTTGAAGGTGAATAAAATATATGAGGATGAATCTAAAAATAAGCACTTTAAAAATTTTAATACACTTTAATAAGTGGATCTACTTCACTTTTAAAAATTTCCAAACTTAAATATTTCCCTTCTACCAGAGTGACACTTTATGTAACATTTATGATATATTCAAGAAGACATCTGAGCCAAGTAATAAGAATGCTGTGGTTACATCACATTCCCTGATTGTTTAAATTAAATATGCAGAGGAACAGTAGATTTT
Source organism: Mus pahari (assembly GCF_900095145.1). NCBI lineage: Eukaryota > Metazoa > Chordata > Mammalia > Rodentia > Muridae > Mus > Mus pahari. The sequence goes on from NC_034608.1 coordinate 46,248,376, forward strand.
CATGCTCTGTACATCTGAGATAAGCGGCTGTTACCTGGCAAGCGTAGGGAGTTGTAAATCAACGAGAGATCCCAAGTACTCTGTTTTATAGCAGACAAATTATCCCCCAACTTCCACCGCTTTTGGAGGAAAGATAAGAGAATTGCTTAAAGGGAAAATTGTAACACGCAGGAATCCCATTTAAGTCATTTCTACCAAAAACTGTCTTCAATAATATTATACCAGAAAAAATGATGGGATAAATTATGTGAGGGTTCTTTCCTGTTCCTTAGAGTGTTCCAGGCTACAGTTTCTAGATGGATGAGAGAGCTGCTGTGACAGAGGTTCAGTTGGCAGTAGTCATTATGTAATTCAACAGGATTGCATCAAGAAGGGGGATCTCACTGCTCCTAAAGAATGAAACAATTCTGGTCCATGCATGCATACATACATATGCAATATATATAAGGGTCATTCCAAAATAGTATTTATTTGTAAAATCATCTAGACCAAACGCATGAAGGGAAGTGGCAGATGAAACCCTGAGCAAAAAAAAAAAATCAAATGTCTTTAGTGGGTATGATCCCTACACTGACTTAGAGGTTTAGGACACATCCATATGCACAGACATGTGTGTGCTTATATCCAGCATGATAGTCTTGTCAAATGTAAATATCCAGCATGATAGTCTTGTCAAATGTAAGGAGTTGTGACTGTAAGAAAACTCACTCAAGTAAGACAAAGAATGAAAACTTTGAGCTGAAATGCATAGGGATTTGGGGAACACAATTAGGAAAAAAAATCAATGACATCTATGAAAAGTTATAAAAGTTCCGCATTATTGTGACTGTATGTACTCAACAAGTGCCAGAGGTTAACATACTAAGCTTTCTCAACTCTAAAGTCAATGTTGGCAGCCTGGTGACAACACAGTGTGACTTGCCTTCAAAACTGGTCTATGATTCCAAAGCCCCCACCCCACCCCCACCCCATGTTTGGAATATCACCTTTATCTTCCCAGGGAATCTGTTTTGATCACTGTCCATATTTGGCCCTTTGCTTCAACTATTTACTATGAAACTCAAATCCATTTTGGGAAAAGACAGCAGTTGTTATTGATCATCAGATGCATCCTTCTTCCAGATACTGGAAGGAGTTTGAGAGACAGTTCAATGATGACACGATTAGTAGATGAGTTCCACATGTAGGATACACATTCTTCTCTTGACCATCTACAGAATAAACACCTACATACTCCATCACACAAATACTGATGTTTTATGGTTCCTTCTTTTGTGGGTTGCCATATGTGCAAGTGCTCCTATGTTTTCAGGTGTGTTTATGTGTTGAAGCCATAGGCCTTAAGCATTGTTATTTCTTAGGAATTATCTGCCTCATGTGTTTTTGTTAGTTTGGTTGGTTGGTTTTGTTTTGTTTTTCACTCAACCTAGAGCTCACTTAGTAGGGTAGGGTGGTTGGGTTGTAAGCTTGATAAATTTGTGTATCTCTGCCTCACCAGAACGTGCATTAGAAGCCTACAGCTCTATGCTTTTTTGTGTGTTATGTGGGCTTTGAAAACTGATCATAGGGCATCATGCTTACATAGTAAGCACTTTAAGGGCCAAGTTACCTCCATAGCCCTGCTTTGTTTCTGTTTTGTTTTGTTTTGTTTTTGACAAAAGAATTTCTCATCACTTCATTTATGTACTTATTAACAAAATTACTGATTTGGGGATGTTTGCCACCAGTGAGCTCCCAATTTGATGATTTGCATTATGGGTCACAGTGAGACTCATCTGGGGTCTTGAAATCATGTAATATATGTGGAGACTTTGAGCTTGAAGTCAGATCTCTCAATTTGCACTGTGGTTCCCCATCTTGTTAGTTCCATGTCCTCAGACAAGAAAGGTAACTTCTTTGAGATTTTATATCATGTACAATTGTGAGTGCGGTGATATTTCATCCGCAGAGCAGTGATGGTTATGTGACCGATGTGAAACAGACGAAACATCCTGAAACATAGGGACTTTCCAAAGTCATCCGTTGTCTTCTAAAATAGAAAATGCTAATAAATGAGACTTGCTGAAGATGTCCTGGGACTGGGTGAAATTCCTACAGCAACACTGTAGGCAATTAATAAACCAAACCCTGACAAAATCAAAAGAGCAGGAAAACATTGAAAAGCAGAAGCCTGTGGACTAACAGCCATCGCTCAACCAAGTTTTCTTATATTGATACTTTTATCCATATCCAGAGATATTCAATGCTGTCTTCTTGGTAGCTAAATGTCACTGTAAACTTTGAATCATTAGAAAAAGGATAGTCAGCAAATGGTAGGAAGGACTGCGGTCATTGGCTAATTTATCTTTGATGCCCTTCACAAATTCAGTTAAGCAATAACAAAAAGCATTAGGGTGGGCCAACACTTTACAATCCTCCCATAAGCTTTCTGTAATAGCAGAAATCAAAACACAGTATCTAGGTGTCCTTTAAAAACAGTCACCAAGTCTAAAATACTTTGACCTATTAAGAGGCATGTCAGGACGTGATGCCTCTTCTGCCCTAAGATGGGTGCACCTGAAAATTAGGTGTGTGTTTTTGTTTGGTGGTTTTGTGTTTGATTTTTGTTTTGTTTTGTTTTTCTTTCTGTTGGTTCTCATTTGAAAATCCATGGCTAGGGAGGACATAGGCCCCGGAGGGGAACTTATTACTGTTGTTTAGCCAAGTTGTCATGGTGACAAACTGCATTTTAACTATTTCCGTTTCTAACTATAGGCAAATATTACTTAATCAGGAAAGCTTCTTGCGGTGATTGATGGTAAATGCAGACTCATGGCTGCTCACGGTGTTAAGGCAGGATATGGAGACGAGTGCTCCTCCCTAAATGGGGAGTTTGTACTACTCCCTCTAAGGTGCAGAGATATCACAGAGCAGCTGAAAATACCCAAGGGGCAGGAAAACAAAGAAAGGGCTATGAAAAGATACAGCCATTGCAAACATATCTCACACCAGCTGCAGTTGCCTTCCCTGGACCTGCATAAGATTGGGTCTGTCAACTGCCAATCACGGATTGGGGCGGGGCACACAGAGCCTTACCCCTGCCTGCTGAACTCTTATTGGTTACTGATGCGTTCTGGGTAAGAGATATAACTGTTTTCAGTTGTGTATCTACTAAATGAACGCATCAGGCTCTAATGGACAGTTCCAAACCTGTGGCCACAAAGGTGACCCTGGTTAAAATCAGTGGATCACAAAACAAAGTTATGGCTGTGGGAAAGGGACTTGGAGGGGGTAAGATGAACGGAGTGGGAAGAGAATGAAGAGAGCTGGGGCTGTGCAAGTAACCAGAACATATTGTTTCCCTGGTTCTCAACCTGTGGGTTGCAACCCCTACAGGGGCCGCATATCATATACCCTGCATATCAGATATTTATATTACAACTCAACAGTAGCAAAATCACAGTTATGAAGTAGCAACAAAAATAACTTTACGGTAGGAGGTTGCCACAACATGAACTGTATTAAAAGATTGCAGCATCAGGAAGAACCACCTCATCCTATGTATTCATGTATGCAACTTAATCAATTAAAGCCAATTTAATCAATTTTGAAAAACCTAAAACCAAAAAAAAAAAAACCTTAATAAATTTAACCTCAGCATGAGCTATTACTAGAAGGGGTTATATTCTAAAAAACAAAACAAAACAACAACAAAAACAAAGTAATTTTCATATAACATTTGTTTGTATTTTTCTTGAAATATACTGAATTACATATGCCAGGACTGTTCAAGAAAGAGGTTCTAAAAATACCATACCCAGATTTCTGGATGTACTTTCCCCATCAAAGCTGCTTTATCACTAAATGCTAATTGGCAATAATGAATGCAAATAATGCACACAGACGTCAGTCAGTTAAGACAGCTATCAATTGTAAGACATGATCCTCTGGAAAGCTACCCAGCCCTCAGGAAAAGAATTGGGGGAATTCGCAGCACTCACTTTGCATAAACAATGAGCTAAGACGAAAATGCAAAGAAGTGATAACGTATTAAGTTACACATTCAAAGGGAGGAAAACTTGAAATTGAGTTCTATGTACATAGATGTGTTACATTTGCAAATGAGGATACATTATTATCGCATTAATATTTATATGCTGACAAATACAGATGTTAAAGTCTGTGGGTCACAAAGCAAACAAAAAAGACAGGGATGTGGGAAAAGGAAGTTGGTGGGGAGATGCTCCAAACGTGAAGTACACAAGGAGACTGTCTTTTAAAACATGACCATAAACCAGTTAAACAACCCAGTAGCCACTGGAATCTCAATGCCATGTTGATGCTCCCCTAACACATGTCTGCAGGTATCCCAGGCCCTCTGTGAATTAGGAAACTGCTTGAGTTTTGCTGAAAACTCCCTGTACCCGCTCCTTTGCCCAAAGTCCCTCTACAAAACCTCAAGGTTGAGGTTCCCTGTCCAGTAGGAAGCTTGACTCAGTTCTGAGCCTGAGAATGTTTGTTTTTCCTCATTGGTTATGAGATGGAATAGTCTACATTGCAAAGTCCCCAAGAACTCCAACGGCAAAGCCATGATAGGTATGCGATCATTAGTCCCACCGTCACTTAGGAAGGGGGTCCAAAGACCTGCATCCTGGACTTACCTCTAGGATGGATGTCTGCACTTGGAGGATCTGTTCATGGCCTTTGAGCTGCCGAATGCAGATTTTGCAGGACAGCTGCGTGGTGGTGGGCGTGTAGCGCTCCAGGGAGAAGGCACAGTGCAGGGGCTGCCGGTTGCTGCTCCACACTCGGGAGAAGGGGACTTCCTGCATGGGGTGGGTGGTGGGGGTGGGGAAAAAGCAGAGCCCTGCTTTGAGGAACCACAACAGGAGAGCCTTAATCACAATAATGTCGATGATGATGGTAATGATAGTGATAATGATGATGGCGGTGATGAGGATGATAATATTGTAGCAAAGATGATTACTTAAGTAACTTTGGTGGAATTGTAGAAATAATGTTTCAGCATACACCAGGCAGCATAAAAGTAATTAATATTAATTCCAATTGATAATATTTGAATTTGTAAGACATGCTGCAAGAGGTCAGATTTTACACACACACACACACACACACACACACACACACACACACCATAGAAAAAGCACCATTAAAATTTAACCTATATTTTCCTCCTTAGAAGGCTCCTGTAGTCCTTCCTTCTATATAAGCCTGGAATGGAATGCTACCTTCTCACCTAAGTAAGAATTATACCAGAACCGGTTGTCCACACCACAGACTCATATATGCTTGTGTAGGGACAAACTGTGCCAATGTTTGGAACAACTGTACACAACCCCTAGAAGGACGCAAACATGCTTGGCACCCAGAGTGACATAGCTGTCTCATCACCTATTCGTGGCCACAAGAAAGGATAAGTTGGAAAGGCGGAACCCTACAGCATAAAGGAGAAATGGTAACAATTTAGGTTTGGTCCTATCCTCAAGTGACCGATACAACTCCCTGGCAAATAAATGTAGGTTTTTACTAAATAAGAATGGGAAAAAAAAAAAAAAAAAAAAAAAAAAAAAAAAAGGGAAGTACTCCTTTTCTTAATACTAGCTGGAGCATGCAGGCAATGGCATTTTTTAAAGTTTGCTCCTACTTCTTAGCCTTTTTTTTTTTTTTTTTTTTAATGTGCTAAAAAAAAGTATCCACTTCCTAGTCAAATGTGGCTGGAGACTTGGCACTGACCAGGAGTGCCCAGCTTTATCACCGCATTAATTTGCTGCTTTTATTGCTAAAAATATCGTTTTCTGCAGTGCTGAAGCTGAAAGGTGGCGAGAGAGGTACGAAGCCTGGAAGCTGGAGACTCGAAAGCACGGCTGCTCATTGGCTGGCGGGGTGTTAAACGACCAAGGCCACGGCTGTAATTTCTCACTTGGAGGAACTGTTTATTCCCGAGCTCTAATGGCCACGCTTGCGTGTATGTATAACTTGCTTTTCGAATCTCCTCTAAAAGTTATGTTGGTCTAAGTTGTGGATCCCGTTGGGAGTGACTGTCCTCCAGGCCAAGCAGTTGCAATCTCAGGATGCTCAGCTCTGTAAAAGGTTCGTTCATTCCAGCTGGGCGGGCTGACTGTTTATATGGCCCTCGTGGTGGGAAAGCACTGGTTCTGGGACCCTCCCCTAAGAATCTAAGTGCTCCCTTCTATCTACTGTATACAACTCTGCCTTTACTGCATGTGGTCTCAGGGAGGAGCAAGCATATATAGGCCAAGGGAGACTTGCTGGGGTGGGGTGTGGGTGGGGGCTTTGTCCTTGCATCAATGGGGGAGACCTTATCACTGCTGGAACAGGGCTATGATCTGTTGGGATGAGGAATACCCACGATCCTGTAAGAAGCATCTCACATACGCTCTGTAAGGAAACTCAGTATGTAATAATTGGTTCTCTATTTATATGTATAAGAAATACATTTACTATTTTTATGAACTCGATTAAGAAATACTCATTCTTTGTCAGGTCTAGTCCATTACATTCTTTGTTTGGAGATAGTGAAATATACATAAAATTATTATGCATACTTAACAATAACAAATGAACAACAGATCCAGAACCTTGCCTGTAAGACAAACAAGTAGGGACTAGGTACACAGCTCAACTAATTGGTTCTTAAGTGTGAACTCTGGCAGAGTAGTGCTTCGGTCTGTCACTGGGACCTTAGGAAGAAGGGGAGACATTGTTTATGTCTCCCTATGGGAAGGAGATTTGGCAACGGACACTTTCTGGTGAAACCATCAAGGATAGATGTATTTTAGATTTTTCTGTTGTATGCTTAAAGAGGAGATGGCAAGCGTTGGAGAACAATGAGAGAAAAAATATCAAACATTTACCAGTTACCAGTCATCTTAGCAAGAATATACAAAATATGTAGGACTTTTCTTTTGTTGTGTTTGCTCTTAATCCTCAGCCAAAGTTAGGCGACTATCCTCCAAAGATGTCCAGAGGTCTCAGGAGCCCTGAGGTAATTTATAGCAGCATCATGGCTCCTCCTCCTGAGCCATATCCCATTCTGCCATCCATGGGTTATTCCTGGTTCATCCTCCTACCCATCTCCCTCTGCCCAGTGAACTTGATTCCATCTGCTTGCACATGGCCAAATGTCATCTCCCTTTGCAGGGCTTTAATAACTACATTGCTGGCACTGGACTTTATCATCACTCCCTGGCACTGTAGATGAGAGGCACTCTACAAATGCTCCTATGTTTCTCAGGCATCTTTACCTTCTCTTTTCAAGAGTTATTTAGCAAGCATTCCTAACCCCATTATACCTCACTGGGGCCGAATGAAATACTGTGTCATATTCCTTCTGCCTCTAGTCTCTACTGGACACACTTGGCAGGGTATGGGGCCTGACAGGAGCATCAAATGGAAATCAGTTGATTGGAATTCATCAGGCAACTATAGTCTCGTAGCTCTAGTCATTCTTTGTGGTGGTTTGAGTAGGAATGGCAACCACACAGGCTCATGGGTTTGAATGCTTGGCCCGTAGGGAATAGCATCCTTTGGAGGTGTGGCCTTGGTGGAGTAGATGTGACTTTATTGGAGGAAGTTTGTAACTTGCAGGCCAGCTTTGAGGTCTTATATATGCTCAAGCTATGCCCAGTGTGACATACAGTCTCCTTTTGCTGCCTTAGGATCAAGATGTAGAACACTCAGCTCCTTCTCCAACACCGCATCTGCCTATATGCTGCTATGTTTCCCACCATGACAATAACGGATGAAATCTCGGAAACTGTGAGGTAATGGATTAAGCTTCTGAAACTGTAAGCTTGTCACTTAAACGTTTTCCATATAAGAGATGCCGTGGACATGGTGTCTCTTCATAGCAATAAAACCCTAACTCAAATACTATGAGAGACACTGATGTGACCATTACCTAGGGGCTGAACCTAATCCCATGATTCCTTTGCCTGGGGGTTCATAGCGAACCCCAATGCCTCACATTATAAATCCAGCTTTCTGCTCAGCCTTCCCAGGCCTCAGTCATTTCATGCCCTGCTCCAACTTTCTACATTCTCCCTCTTACAATCTCTCACATAAAATATCTTCTCTAAACCAGTTGATTTTTGTAGAGATATGTTGAATGACTCCTTTCGAGAAACCAACTATAACACATCCATAATATTACTGGCTGGGTTTTTACATTACAGCATAATGTAAGCCTAAGGGTTCCAAGGTTACACGGAGTCCAGTTCAAGATCTAGCCCCTCAAGATCGGCCTTTCCTGCTGTGGGTTGGGAACCTTGGAAATATTTACCTTTTCTTAACAATAGTACTGGCCTCTTATTTGAAAATACCTCCTTTGATATGACTTGCTAAGATTCCTGTCATTTTTTTTTCCCTCTGAACACTGGAATGTAGGAGAGTAATAACCTCAGCAGAGACAGTCTTCCTTGTAGAAAGACATGAGAACTGGCATAAAGACGTCTTCCTCTTCTGTTTCTTCACGCCACTGCATGCAATCAAAACACTTCTAAATCTGCTTTTAGGACAGGACTGAAAGAATCCCTTTTCCTTGTGGACTTGAATAGCAGGTGCAAATAGTGCTCAACAAAACATTTAAAAAGAATAGAACTGGATGCACTGTGATTAGTGTGTTTTCAGGGCAATTGTTACTGCATTCATGTATCCCAAAAGAGAGGGAGGTTGGGGGGTGACAAAAAGAAAAAAAACCACCCTCCCCCCCGCCCCCGCCCCAAACAAAACAAAAACAAATCACCAACAATGCTCACTGAGCAGAGAGGAACTGCACAGGAATTGTGCAGAGGAGAAAGTGTAGCAAAGTCAGGCACTGTTAAAGAATTCTGGAAATGCTTTCCTTTGGGTTCCCATTACAATTAGGTTCCTAGCGGATGGAGAGAGTGTAAATCATATCCTAGTAGGGGACAGACACGGACTTCTGGAAGATTCATAGCATGCCGCAAAGCCTTTATCCCAGGGACATGACAACCTGACTTTGTGTCTTATTGGCTATAAATAAATAAATAAATAAATAAATAAATAAATAAACAAATGCTGCCATATAGCTTATCATAGCCTTCCAACCCAGAGGCAACAAAGGAAAAAAAGGAAGCTATAATGAAGAAGCTTGACCTTCTCAGGGACCTGTTGATAGCCAGAGCTTTTTAGTCATATCCTGGATAGAGAAAGGAGAGGCATACAGGGCAGTACTGGATTCCTAATGATGATAGCCTGGAATCTTGGGAAGAAATCATGGAACAATGGGTTATTTGTTAATACTAGCATGGCAGGTAGAGGCTTCTCTGTGGAGCAAGGTCAGTGGGTGCTACAGAGGGTCCTTCCCTCCCTTCTTGCAGAAGTTGTATGACATTCTCTGTGACATAGTACTCCTGGTTAGGAACCAAGCTGAACCTCCTACACATAGGCTCAGGACGCAGACCCAATCCACACTGCAATGTTTCAAAACACCCTGCAATGCAGACTTTGCTGTCTGACAGGCAGATATTTCCGACCCTCTCTCTTAGTCTCAAAGTTCCTTGAACATGCCATCCCTCAGAACAAAACCAAATGGCATTTTGGAATCTGTGTCTACTGTAATATATAAATTTGTAGCCTGTCCATTTGCAGTTAGAGAAAAAAAAATCAAATAGATACTGATGGCACCTCCTGTTTCCCTTGCTTGGGGCTCGAAGATGACAAGGAGATTGGTTGAAGACGAGTCCACATATCAGCACTAGCATGATTTTCTGTTTCTACAACATTTCTCTGAGATAAGCAGAGAGAGAGAGAGAGGGAGAGGCCCTGTTATGTTCTAAACACTAAGCCCTAATGAATAGCCTTTCTCTGTTATCCACACATACAATGATCTATGTGAGGTTCAAGTGGGCTTATCACAAATCCCCCCACCCCCAAAGTGCTTTGATCTAATGCCCGGAACAACCCAATACTCACTCATGCAATCTGAGGAACTTAGCCATGGTATGGGCAAAGATTAGTGGGTAAGGATGATGGAGAGAAAGGAAGAAGAGAGTGGAAGGTAATTTGGGGTTCGAGAAACAGTGAGAATGAAGACTTGCGGGCAAGCCTCCTGGCACTGAGAAAATCCAACTGTTTCTCTTCCTCCCAAGACCCTCAGACTAAGCTCAATTACCGAAGGCACTTGTTTGTATATACTCACAGCCTCCATGGACTCAAACCCACTCTAGCAGTGAAGTGTGTTGGTTGCAACCCAAGGCTCTTGGCCTATAGCTAGTGCTGCTGTATCCTAGGAGTTCTGCATGTACCCGTCCCCTTCTCTGCCTATCATATTCTTTCTGTATCCCTGGTTTTGCAATTATTGTTTAAGAGCCTACCCGGGAATGGATCTTTCATCCATTTTTTTTTTTAAACCCTTTAAGCATTAAATTTAATAGTGACTTTGGGCTGAGTGATTTGCATTAGCCACAATGCAAACAGGCCCTCATAATCTATAAAGATTAATATGCAGAAATTCACATGGTTCGCGGGACTTGTTTTCATAAGTTTGATCTGGAACAGAAACTTTGAATATTGCCTCCTGGAAAGCAAAGGCGTTGGGGTCTTGAATACCACTGGTACTACAGTGACGCAGGGATTTTCTGTCTAGAAATCTGTTGAGTGTGCCAAACAAAAGGGGGTGGGGGCTGGGGCCACAAGTGATGTTCCTGTCACTCTGAATGTTTGAATGCCCTGGAATTGTAGATGGAGAAGTAGCTCTCAAAAAGTAAGAATCATGAGACTCAGATGGGAAAAGAAGGGTCTTAACTGGTTTGGATGGTCTGCATTTTATACACTAGAAGCACTGATGGTCCAACTTTTCTCTATCATGGAATGTTTGTGTTTTCTCTTTGCAATCTGACTGGCTCTCATTCTGAATAATTATATGTCAATGTGAATAAAGAGGGTGTGCGTGTGTGTGCGCGCGTGTGTGTGTGTGTGTGTGTGTGTGTGTGTGTGTGTGTGCGTGTGTGTGCGTGCTTGCATGGGTGTACAATAAGCACTGTAAAAAGAAAGGTTAAAAAGCCTCACAGAACTCTATTGCTTATGCTGGCTGGCATGAAAATGCTCTGCCATTGCAGATCAATGAGTACTAACAGAAACTATTCCAGGGTTAATACAGTGTCCTGTTACTTGAAGCAAAGGTGACTTGCTTATAACAATGGAGAGGATTCTGAGACTTCTATGTCAGGATCATGAACTTCTCAGATATCATTTTTTTATGGTAAACATAACTAAATAACCGGAGATGCTTAAAAAAAAATCTTTATGAAGAGATACATGGACACTAATGTACAAATATCTGTGTGTATCTGTAAAAAAAACTCCCAGGAGGCTTCCTTTTGCCTTTGATTTCTGACTAGGGGTATTCTTTCTCTCATCTTGCTCATTGCCATTTGGCAGCAAGCACTTCACATCGGAAGGGAGGGTAACAGCTCTGTTCTCAGCCACAACTATCACTCAAAATCATCACTCTGAGATGCTCTGCTGCTTCTCCTCTGACTGTGATTAAAACAATGTCTCGCGATGATTGATTTTTTTTAACAAAAACAACACAAAATCCTTACTCTTAAGTGGTTGGGTTTCTATCTTGAACCTACACTGAGCAATTCACAGAGAAGACTGAAGTGTCATATAACCTGTGATGTGAGAACTCCCCCCACCCCCCACCCCCAACTTGGTAGACATTTGTGAATTTATGACAATATGTTCCATTCCCTGTGTGTGCCCAAACCGTCATACCACTGACAGCTAGGAGGTGCAATATAGAGAGGAAGGGCCCCTCCTGAGTTTGCCCCGGTCACAGCAAAGCTGTTCCTGTGAGAAGCTGCTGGTTAATACCTGGCATGCAGTGAACGGCTTGATCCTCCAGAGGAATGGAGGGATGTCAAGGACAGAGATCTGAAGACTGAATGTGTTCCCTTTGAAATGCAGCAGCTTTGGCTCTTCCAGGAGCTGGCCACCCTGGTGCCGTTCATCAGAAACCACTTCCTGTAGGAGGAGGAGAGAAGAGGAAGAGGCATATTGAAGCAGGCAGATTTTTTTGTACCCTCTCTTCTGTGGTGTGGATACATACTGCCGTGTCGACCTGTGACACAAACACACACTTCCACAACCAGACACTTGGGTCCACACTTGGGGTGGAAAGCTGCCGAGAAATAGGGCTTTGACCCTCAAGAGACAATTGTGTTCTTTCTTGTTTATGCAATGGAGGCTCTTTAGAATCATTTCTTTTGTGTGGTGTGGGTATGCCTGTCTAGAGGGGAGCAGGCAAATTTGCAGGAATCTCCATCCTTCCAAGATGTGAGTTGCTGGGTCTGAACTCAGCTCATTAGGTTTGGCGGCAAGAGTCTTTCCCTGCTGAGCCATCTTGCTGACCCCTGTAGAGGGTACTTTCATAAGTATATATTCCTTATACAGAATGACGGCATCATCGTGATGTCCCATATATGTATGCCGTGTACTTGTGTCACGACTCCATTCCCTTTCTTTGCCTTCCCCTCTCACAGGTCCCCTCTTCCCACACAGGCCCTTTCTACTTTTGCATCTTAGGTTTTAAAATCTAGACACTGTAGGAAAACTCGGGATTCTTCTGCATCTCTATCATTTCATGAGCATGATCATCTTCAGTTGCATCCATTTTCTTGCAAACGCCATTTCATCCGGTTATCATGGCTGGATAATACTCCTGTCACTATGTAAGTGTACCACACTGACCTTATCTCAGCAGCCGTTGATTAACCCCCAGGCTGATTCTCTAAGTTGCTACTGTGAACACTGTCAAAAAGAAAATTACAGGTATCTTTGTGGTATACTGGTTGAAATTTCTTCATGAGTGCTACTCCTGGATCAAATAGTATACTTTTAAATTTTCTGAGGAACCTCTGTACTGATTTCCATAATGGCTCCACTAACTTACATTCCCTCCAGGAGTTAATGCCAAGGCTCCTTCTGTCTCTATTCATAAGATACAACATTTGTTATGCATTTTCTTGATAGTATTCCTTCTGGCTGCTTTAAAACTAACTGGGACTTTCCTTAAACTAAAACAGCTCTTTGCCCTCAAGCTGAGGCTAATACCCTTGAGTTTCTAGGGGTGTTTGGGTTTAATTTGGATGTGACATTACCCACGGATTGGCTGCACGCAGGTTGCAACACCACCCTTCACAATACAGGCAGACGAGGTGTTTTCTACTCTACTGCAATTCTTCACTGAGATGGGCATTATCTAGCATTCCATTTGGGCTCTAAATAAATGTTCTAGAGTGCACATTTATTTGTAGTGGCATTCATAGAAGTTTTTAAGCCAAAAGGCCAAGAAAAACAAGTTCTATATCAAGTTAGCTTCACTTCAGATACAAGAAATCGAATTTTCCAAGGTAAACACTCCTGCATGTTTCACCAAGAAATCATTATAATTACACTCATGACAAACAAAGCCCACACAGGTTCTGCTGAACAAACACTTAATTGCTTCTGAACTTGTTGTGACCAGAATTACATTGATAGGGCAAGTGGAACAGTTAGATAAATATGTATTCTGCAAAATATTAAATTACTGCAAAGGTAAGGCTTCCAGTGGCTGGAGATGAGAGTCTGCCCCAAGTCCATTTGTAGAATCACCCTTGACTTACAGCTTCTTGCCGCGCTGGGAGAAATGCCAGGTTATAGGCTTTTCTGTATTATAGGCTCCAAAATGCTATAATCAGTCAGAGAAAGGACAGCAAGTAGCAAGTGAGCGCAACTACCACAGGCTAAAAGCAGCCCCGTGTAGTGTCTACCTTCTGCCTTGAGATAGGCAAACATGGCTTTTTAAGATTCTGGGAATTTGAGGTACCAGGACTTCACGTACTTGGCAAACATTCCAATAAACACTTACATCCTTGCCTTACAAATGTTGTGTTTTGAGACAGGGTGTGACTTAAGTTGCACAGGTTGGCCTGGATTTGTGATTCTTGTGTACTAGTTACCCATGTGGCTATACGTGTGAGTTTTATACGTGCATAGAATGATGGACAATTATAAAATGTTTCTTGTTTTTATTCTTGAGTAGTTTGCTATCTAGGTTTTTTTGTTTTTGTTTTTAACTTGACAAAACCTAGGGTCATCTGGGAAGGGGAATCCTCAACTGAGAAGATGACTCCATCACATTGACTTGTAGGGAAAATTGTGGGGCATCTTAATTATTGATTGATGTAAAGTAACTAGTACAGTATGGGTAGTGCTGTCCCCGGGAGTGTGGTCCTGGGGTATATAAAAAAGAAAACTGAACGATCCATGGAGAAAGTAGTGCTCCTTCAGGTGCTCAGCTGAGCCAGTCAGTCAGCAGTGCTCCTTCAGGTGCTCAGCTGAGCCAGGCAGTCAGCAGTGCTCCTTCAAGTGCTCAGCTGAGCCAGTCAGTCAGCAATGCTCCTTCAGGTGCTCAGCTGAGCCAGTCAGTGTGCAGTGCTCCTTCAGGTGCTCAACTGAGTCAGTCAGTGTGCAGTGCTCCTTCAGGTGCTCAGCTGAGCCAGTCAGTCAGCAGTGCTCCTTCAGGTGCTCAGCTGAGCCAGTCAGTGTGCATTGCTCCTTCAGGTGCTCAGCTGAGCCAGTCAGT
>NC_034608.1:46263486-46343208 GCF_900095145.1 Mus pahari
TGCTCCTTCAGGTGCTCAGCTGAGCCAGTCAGTCAGTAGTGCTCCTTCAGGTGCTCAGCTGAACCAGTCAGGAAGCAGTGCTCCTTCAGGAAGCAGTGCTCCTTCAGTTAGTAGTTCCTTCATGTGAGATTAATGAGCATCCACTGGCGCTATGGCCAGGCTGGTACTCATTGCTTAACTATGCCATCACACACCACCAAGCAATTGACATATGATTACTATGCTGTATTCATGTATGAGAATATATGTATGCATAAATGATAGTTTACATGAATATACACTAAGCTCTGTATTTACAGGGGAATCCTACTAAGGTCCGTAGGGTTCTCCTCAAAAAGTTATTTACCTAAAAGTACGTAACAGGGAAAGGCTAGAGTTGTACATCTTCATCATAATCCAGTATTTCTTTGTATAGACATTTTTGCTGTTTGTTATACTGGGCCTACTATTTTTTTTTAAAGTAATGGGAAACTCAGACTATTATCAACTGCTCTATAATGAATACTTTTTTACTGGTGCAAGACATAGTTATTCGATGGAATAAGTCAGTATATATTTACTATACACACACACACATTTTATTTATTTTGTATATAATTTAAACTCAAAATGTAGAAAGTGGGTTAGGAATGGTGGGGCAAGGGCTAATTGGTTAAAAAGCACTTGCTTTGGAACCTGAGTTTAATTCCCAGCAACCACATAGAAAACCACACATGGCCATACAATCTGTGCCTCAGCCTTGTGGGCCTAAGGATAAGAAGAGCTCAAGAGCTCCATGTCTAGAAAGCTTAGCCAATACAGCTAAACCTTAGAAGGCAGAGGAAGACACCTTCCATTCTGTTCTGATGTTCACATGTATGTGGACAAGTGCATGATTTCCCATATTTATGTACACCACACAGACACACAGACACACACACAGCACACACCATAAAAATCACACACAAAAAAACATATACACCACACCCACATACACACATATTTATAACAAAATCATACACACACCTACACAAACACCTCATAAATAACACATACAACACCCACATACACAACACTCACATACACAACGTACAGAAATATACAATGGCCACAATACAGATTTAACAGACATGCAAACAATGCAGAGAGGAGAATTTGTAAAATCAACGTGTAGTTACTTAAAATTACCCTATGGTAAGAGGTACCCTCTTAAATGTCTTGCTTTAGGCTCCTTAATTTAAATATAAGTACAATTATGCTTTGTCTTTTAGCGTACTGCTTTGCAAAGACCAGCTATGTGCAATTAACATTATTGCCTAGTCTTCAGCAAAATATTAAGCAATTAGATCAATTCTGAGGCAAAGTAATTATTAAATGAAAAGGCCTAATCATGAACTAATCACTATATTTACATATTCATAAATTTATAGCTAGCTGACTTTGGAATGAAAAAAAAAAAAAACCCTCTCATGTACAAAGAACTTTAAAAGTGGATACTTTGACCTTGCCAGAGAAGCATAATGATGTGTGTGCAGTGCGTTGCTTTTTCTCAAGAGCTTGCTAGCGGTGGGGAATTTTGTTGTTATGCTATTGTTACCGCTGTTATTGTTGTTAAGTTTTAGATGTAGTTTTGATATTTTGCCCACCAGGCCTGTAGAGTACTGGTATTATAAGTACACACCGTTGTAACGAAGAACACACGGATTTGTGAAGCAGCGATGCCCACAGCTTTACTGAATTCATTCTGAATCATCTGCAAGGACAGCCTGGCCCGACCGTCAGTCGATTTTTTGCCTCCTGTTAGGTTTCTCCTACTGTTTCACTGGTTCCGTTAGTGAAACAAGAAGTCCTGGTTCTGTCTATATAGAATGTGCCGGAGATGCTCTGAACCATGGTTTTACCGGGCCCTCAACTTCTTCATTTCGCACCGGAGCCTGCAAGCCATCCAGCTCTTGAAGCAGCAGCCAGGAGAAACCTGCACACTGGGGCTCACTGAGCTCTTTATGTTGATTTAATGAGACAGCCAGCAATATTCAGGTATGCTTCAGGGATGCTAACAGAGGCAGGCTGAATTTACATATTTATGAGACAAAACTGTTTGAACTTACACACTCATACACCCATAGACACATTGTGTTGCTGTGCTGTTTTCCTTTAAATGCTTTACATGAACACTATTTCCCATGGTTGCATTATTGATAAACATAAGAACTACATCTGGAGGAAATCCTTTGAAATTAGGTTCTAAATCCACATTAATGCCAAGTAAGTAATGAGTACCAAGAGGTAGTGAATACATGTGCCATGAAGAGGAAAAATGAGTTGTTGTTTTTTTCTTTCTTTCTTTACATTCTGAGATGAAGATATGAGATCTTAACTCCTTGCTTTCCTCATATCAAAGTTTGTGTGTGTGTGTGTGTGTGTGTGTGTGTGCACGTGTGCGAGGGTACACTTACACATGTACATACAGGTCACTGTGTCATAAAACGTAGTAACAAAATCAGGTCTTAAATGTAACTCCTTTGAAAATATATCTTGAATTCTCAGCCTCTGATGCATCCAAGAAGGCTGTGTGTCAGCACAGAGGCACAAAATGGCTGTCCCTGCCATTGCAGAGGATGCAAAGAGAGAGAGAGAGAGAGGACCAAACTCCTTTGGCCTTCCTCAGCTCGCTCTTCTCTCACCTTTAGGCAGCTGACACTTCTTATTTGTTAGCAGCACACCTGAGTTGATCGAATTTGTTAAGAAGCCAGTTGTTGATCTCTTTCTTAGGACAGATCTTAAAACATCGAAGCCTCCATCAAAACACATCTCAGGCGGCCAGATGGCTGCTTTGCTTCGGTCATTTGAAGACGTTTTACTTTAACCCAGTTCGGTGCAGACAGATTAGAATTAAGCAGGGTAGCCCTACAGGCAGGATGGAGGAAGGGAGGCTGTGTCTGTTTATTCAGCCTTGTTAAATACAATTTTATTTGACGGAAGCGCTGTACGGCTCGGCCATAATCAGGTGTTAGCAGACACATAGATTTGTTCTGGAAGCTCATCTTCTTGCGGAGCCTTTCAGAATTTAAGTGTTCTAGGGGAAAGAACTTCCCAGAGAGATATGAATGAGACAAAAGACATAACCACATCCCTGCAGCAGCCTCCCTTCCTGATGAAGAGCCAAACTTTTGCTGAGCACATATTTGTTATCATGTCTTTAAGATGAAATAAATACAACAGTTGTCACAAGCGTGTCCTAGCTACGATAAACATTTCATTATGGTGATAGTTGGAACAACTTCTAAGATGGGCAATATCTGCCTAAATGCTCTGTGAAAAATTCTATACTAATTTTGATAAACATAAGCTCTATTAAAAATGCCAAAAATATACATCCCAGGAAAGACAGCCTTTCAGTGGCTATTGCTGAGAAACTCAGATATTCACATGAAGAAGAATGAAACAATTGCTATTCCTTACCCTATACAAAATGAACCCTAGGACAGGCAAGTTAGCTTAGTGTGTAGAGCTGTTCGCTATCAAGACTGATGATCTGAATTTGACCTTTAGGCCCTACCCACATGCTGGAAGAAGAGAATCAACTTCCAGAAAGAGTCCTCTGATGTCCACACACACAAACATAGCACATATATGACAAAGCCTATGATAGCCTCCCATTGCCACTGAATAAACCGTGTAATGAAACATCAACTCCACATGTATTAAAGATTTTAACATAAGACTTGAAATTTAGAAACTGTTACCAGGAAAAGTAGAGGAAACACTTTAAGACAGGGATCTAAGCGAAGACTTCCTGAACAGGACAGCAGTCACTTAAAAACAATGTTAACAATTACAGCTGAAATATCATAAAATTAAAAGCCTTCAGTACAGTGAAGGGAAGTGACAGTCTATGGATATGAGACAATCTTTGCCAGCTAAATACTTGACAGAAGATGAACATCTAGAAAATTCAAAGAACTCAAAAACCTAAGCAAGGGGGAAAAAAATCAAACAATTCAATCAATAAACAGGCTGAAGAACTGACCTAATAAATTTTAAGAGATGAAGTACAGCCAATAAACATATAAAACCATGTTCAACCTCACTAGTCATCTAGAAATGAAAATTAAAAACATGTTGCAATCCCATATTACCCAAGTCAGAATGATAGCCATTAAAAAAATAAATAACAAGAAATTCTGCGAGTGTGTGAGCAAAGAGAATTCTTACCTTCTGTTGGTAGGAATGGAATCTAGACCAGCCACTTCAGAATCAGTATAGAGCAGTATTTCTCAATACAAACAAACAAAAATCCCTAACAATTAAGATCTACCATATGGCCCAGCTATACTACTTTTGAATACTTATCCAAAGGGTTCTAAGTCAATTTTTTTCCAATGATACTTGAACATTAATATTTCTTGTGGCACTATTCACTATAGCTAAATTTTAGGACCAGCCTAGGTATCCAGTATAAAGGAACTAAGATGAAAAAGGTGGTATGTATACACAATGGGCTTTTTCCCCCCTGTAGTTGTAAGAAACAAAGTGATGGTTGCAGAAAAATCGATACAATTGGTGATTGTTTTAAGTGAATTAAATCAGTCTAACACCAAAGCTGTGTTTGGTTTCATTTATCCATTCTAGGTTTTATATAGATACATAATATCATGTGTGCATATGTGGCATGAAAATACATGGTAATGAGTGGAACAAACGGCCAGTGATGGCTGCTGTTAGAATCCCTTTGGAAGGGAGTTTCAATGAGAGGCTGTTCAGATCAAGTTGCTCTTGGCCTTACCTATGGGGGAGGATTGATTTAGGTGGACTCACCGACTATGATTGTCACTACTTCTGAAGGCAGAAGATCCTGGACTGTGTGAGAATGCAGAAAACGAGTTAAGCACTTGTATCCAGGCACGCATTAACTTTTCTCTTGTGCTGAATTGGATGTAATGACTCCTTCAAGGTTTAGACACCTTGATTTCTTCACCATGATATATTCTATCAGAAACGTTGACCTCCCTCCCTCCCTTTTTCATACATTGCTTTTGTTGGGATATTTTTGTCATAGCAACAGAAAATAAACTGAAAGGGTCTAATGGACATAGGTGGAAGTATGAGATAGGGAAGATTAGGGAACTCTGGGGGCTCATGACATGTTCAATATATACCATAGATTTTTATGAAAATGCTCTGGTGATAAACAGTTCTATGTACATTGAATACATACAACAAAAATTGTACAAGTGTTACAATAATAGCTAAATTCTATTATCATGAATTCGTGAATATTTCCCAGTACTGTATATACTTATTTAACAGCTTTTACTACATACTTAAAATTAGAAACTAAACTGCTAATTAGCAAAAACCAGAATGTCATTATTTAATTTTTAGTTTCATGGCGTATTAATAATCTTGGACAGGTTACAAACCAAATATTTTTCTATAGATGTGGGGGGACCACTATGAAGGTTATAGAAAATAAGCAAACAATGTAGACAGTATTTTGTAGCTCATAGCACTTTAGGTGATATTAGCCATGAAGTGTTTTAGAGGCTCAAACAGTGAATTGTGGAAGCTTAAAGAAAAAATGGAACGGTTTAAACAGGTTAGTAACTACTAATGAATATCACACACAAAGCCGTAAAAATATAATCTGGATGTTTGAAGGTATTAAAGTGATACCAATGATTCTATATGGAAAGTTCTGAATGCATTACATGCCAAGATGAAAATACAGAATATGAATGAGTACCTAACAAGAAAGGAGACAGACAGATGGATGGATGAAAGAAAACAAGGAAAAGAATACATAAAACTAGATGATTATAATCTGAATAAAGTTTTTTTTTTTTTTGCAGAAAAACTTAAAGGCATGTTTTACTCTATCTACAATTTTAAAAATTTGTACATTCAAGGTGGAGGATGTCTCAGAAACCCAGAAGGGAGGTGTGGTCTCTGCTACTCATGACAGCTCCTACATACATCTTCCAATAACACGTGATACCAAGAACTACTTGAAAACCTTCTTTATCTTCAGTAATTGGAGAGACAAAAGGTCACCAGTGTAAGGCGATATAATGAGTGAGGTTCAAAGGTCCATCTACTGGGAAACATTTTCCTAAAGCAAAGTTAAGGTTTTACTCACTTAGGCATACTTGTGAATAATGCGGTAAGGATATACCCGACCTCCACAGGGAGAGACCAGCATGTTCCCTAGGCCTGGGAAGGGTGGATGGCCCACAGGAATAAATAGTGAATTAGAAGCTGGGATTAAAGTGTTCTTAGGACTTCCCTTGCAATGCGTATCTGTCCAAACATTTGAGTTGCTGTAAAATCTGGTCGCATCAATGGTAATGAAAATAGATTGTCTAAAAGTACTGGAAATACATCCTCTAGAAAAATATCTGTTGTGCTGGTGCATGTAGAAGTAAGACTAGTGTTCAAAAGAAACTCCAAGCTGGTTGAGCACTGTCTCTGATGGCAATGAGTGAGAGTAATCAACAGTAGGTCATCTGCAGGAGCCAGGAGACTGGATGTCCTCTACAGACTCCTAAAGTCCTCTAAAGACTCCAGTCTGCTCCATCTGCAACACCTGGCTGAGTTACTAAGCATCACCTCATTGGAATCGTTGGCACATTTTAGACAACTGTTGAGTGAATGTAGTAATCTCAACAATGAATAACAGGAGTATTGCTCAGTCTTTCTTCTTGAATCCCAGATGATGACTGTGCATTATCTTTAATAAAGGGTTCTCCTTTGTGGGCTGGGAGGACAAGATAGCAATCGTAGGATGAGGGTTAATGCTCCACTGGAATGCTTCACAAAATTCCACATATGTATGTATACATGTCCACATATGTATGTATACATGTATATGTGTATACATGTATATATGCATACATGTATACATATATGTATATATGTATGTACACACCCCTTTGAGGAGCTAAGATTAAGGATGTCCCTTGCAATGAATTATGTTTCTTTCAGGATTTGGTAATGTAGGTTGTCATGTGTCACTTCCTTCTTAGCTTATGTTTAAGTTTTGTATCTTTGAGTCTCTTCTATTGGTAAACATGAATTTTCTAGTTCAGTGTCTTAAAACCTAGTTACTGAGAAAATGGTCTGCATAATGGACTTAATGACCCAGGACAGGAATAGCATGGATCTAGAATGAGGTGTGTCAGGAGAGCAACGCTATTTAAATATGGGCAAAGCCTCCACACTCTGTCCGGCATTATCCTTGCTTCTATTAATAAACCACACTCCTCAGGAGTACCTAATCTAAGATGTGTCTTACATGATTAAAAGCACTGAAAATAGAAAAGATGTTGAACTACCTCTGCCCTAATAGCCCACTATTAGACTTGGTGTCCTGATAGGATATGACTGCCAGGTGACAGATGATTTATCATCATTGTTTCCTAATTCCTAACTTCAGTAGACTTGGGCAATTTTCTCACTGCTCTTTCCACACCAAATAACTCTCTGTTCTGTGCTTTGTGCCTTTTCCTTTCTTTACCAGGCATCTCTGTCTTTTGCTCTTAAATGTCATCCATCCATGAAGGTTTGCAAAACGTTCTCAAAAGGTCTTCTCAATCACATTTGGATTCATTTTCTAAATTACGATCATACTTTCAGATGATTTATTAATTAGTAACGGTATTTTTGTTGTGTATGAATTTAATCTCTGCCCTGTCTTGAGTGTCAATTGTCTCATCTCCCCTGCATGGGACACACACATAGCTCTTGTTCAAAGTGGTTGTGGGTACTTTTCTAAGTTTCTACCAAACCATTTGTCATGGTTTAAATGAGCAATGTCCCCTGAAAGCCCATGTATTTGAAAACTTGTTCCTCAGTGTGGGGCACTGTTTGGAGAAGTTATGGAGTTTGCCAAAAGAGATACACGACTGAGGGAAGGCTTTGAGAGTTTAGAGACTTGCCCCATTTCTCATTCCCTCTCTCTCTCTCTGCTTCCTGGCTGCAGATAGAAAATTGATCAGCCAGCTTCCTGCCTGCAGTGATAGACTCTATCCCTTTGGAAGCATAAGCCAAAATAAACACCTTTTCCTTGAGGTTGCTGTTCGTCATGGTAATTTATCACAGCGATAGAAAAGTAACTAATACAGATAATCATAATTTTCACAGTACCAAAAGAACAACTGCAACAAGACTGACCTGAAATGCACAAGGAGTATTGTCCACACAGTAAACTCTCAGGTTGTAATCCAAGGAGTTACAGGACATGCAGCCAAACACAGCCACCTTGAGCTGCTTTACTGCACAGTCTGTGATTGGCTCTCCCGTGAGGGCATACGTTCCAAAGCTATCAAGCAGCACATGACAGGCAAAGGGATCCAAGAGGCAGTAACAAGATGTGGACTCATCCTCCACTGACATCACTTCCTGTTAGAGAAAGATGTGTTAAATTCTCTCAGTTTGGAAACACCATTGGGCCCAAGAGTTTACATAGATTTAAATAAATAAACTCTCCCAGAATATTGTATTGTCTTAAATATCAATGTTAAATGGTTGTTTTCTATTAAGATAACAGCTGGAGGCAAGAATGCATGAAATGGGTTATGTACAGTGTACTGTCCATTTTAATAGGAATGATAACAAAGATTGCTTTGAAATTTCCATTTCTAGTTAATTGCTCAATACCAGTTTTTAAGAACTTGAACATTAACCTCAATAAGCAAACTTACATTATTATTATCCCCCTCCCCCAAGATCTATTTCTGAAAACCTTCTAAAATACCCTTAAGTTGATGTTTATTTTCAGTCCAACACTTTATCCTTTTTCGTTTTGCCGCAATCATTCACGGGGGACCATTAAGTAAATGATTTGGATAAGAAGCTCTAGAATATTTCAGCCTCTCTGATAAGAACTTAGGCGTGTGTGACTGGTTTGGTGGAGCATAAATCTAACACCATCTGGATGGAGAAGATTGTGAGGAAAAGCCGAGAAATGAAGTGGTAGGGAAAAAAACAAACAAACAAACAAGGCAAAACAAAACACAATGGGGAGAAGACTACAGTGTGACCCCTCTATGAACTTTATTGCCCAAAACATTCTCCGGTCCCAGTGCCAGGACCCAGTACTTAGCAGGATACGTTCTCGAACAAAGAAAATGGACTGGTCTCAAGATACAGCTGTGCTGGGCAGACATAATCCACTGCAGCCGCTGTGTATTTTCTCCAAGAGAAACATGATTTTCTTTGACTTCTTTTGCCTGAAGTACCTCCTAGGAGGCAAGACCCCAGGACTAGCACAGGAGGGTTACTGGATTCCCATAGGATAATTCACCCGGTTTCATGCAAACTCACTTCAGTTGGACATAAAGAATTCTGCTTTGGACAAGCAAATCACCGCTTTTGCTTAAAATAGTAATTCTGCTGATGCCTCTGCTGGCTTTGACTGTCTCTTTGCTTGTTATCTTCCTATTATATTTTCTCATTCCTTTTCCTTGCCTCTCTCAGATTGAGATGTATCTCCTTACATGTACTTATTTACACAGGAAAGCAGTGGTGATAATCTTCCACGTATCTGCTAATGCTTTAAACATATATTAGGCACATACAGTGTTCCTGGATACTTATAAACGTAGCCTGTCTGCCTTAAGCTCAATCCTCACTGACACAGTGTGATGTCAGTTCAGAAAAGGACATGGCTTAGGAGGAAGGCAAGCAAGAACATGGTACATGTGTCTCTATGGGTAATTCCTACAGGGTTCTCAGACCATACAGCTCTGGATTATATTTCACCTCCGTTTTCCATTATTACTTGAAAAGGCTAGCAAATGCCTAGAGGATTATATAAAATGAATTCCGTAACTGCTTGGCAACTAGCAAAAGTTCAACTGCTTCGCAGCTGATCTGCTGTAACAAGAAGGGTTAAGGTTAAATCTAAACCATCCACAGAACCCAACTCCCATTTAAACACACACACACACACACACACACACATACACACACACACACACACACACGCAGCATCTCACCTCCCACTTCCCCTGCTGGGTCCTCTTCTTCAGGTGGATGTTCCAATGCTCTGAACTGACGTCTGCACAGTGAGGGATGGTCAGCGCAAAGGGAGTTGTGACAAGCATGTCTGGAGGCCCACAGGTGACTTCAGGACTCAGGAGGACCTCAGATCCATCTGACTGCAGGCTTCAGAGACGAGAAAGGAGATGACAGAGAAGCGTGAAGAGAGATGAGGGACTTGAGGTGAGAACTTACAGATGGGGATAGTCTACAAGCCCAGTGCCACCCCTTTGAGGGGTGACTTGGAGAACTTAGCTGTAAACTACCCAGTCACCAAGGGTGACTTACGGTCAGATTTTAATTAGTTTCATCAGCAAAAACTGACAATCAGTCTTTTGGAAATAAGGAGAGAATTAAAGAACCCTAAAATGCATCTGCAGAGCCAACCCTAGCTATCAAATGATCATTCATGTTAACACTGTCCTATCAATGAAAAATCCCAAGAATTTGATAGAACTTGATTGCCTCAATACCAAATCCCTTTCTCCAGACAGTATATTCAGTAATATTTTAGTGCTAATAAATGATGAAATAAGGTTTTATGCAACAAAACACTACCTTGAGTATATACAAATTAGACATGGTTATTCTGGTTTAAAAGAAAAACACTTATTTCTGCAATGTACAAACATATCAGTTCCATAATATTTTATACTGATTGATCAGTGGAAAGGTATAAATGTACATAATCACAGACATGATATCTAATTTTCACATCTGAATTTAAAGCCATTTCACCCAAATCTAGAGTTTAGGCTTTCCTGTGCTATAATTATGTACAATAAAATTGTTACTGTAAAACCTGAAAACCCAAGTGAAGTTTCAGTGAAGGTGTCATACCTGATTGGCCCCTTTTCATTATATAGCTCCCTTGACCCCGCCCACATTGGCAATGGAACACAGGGCCACTGAGCCATACTTCAGCCCTCAGGTTTCTTCAGCTCTCCACACAAGCAATAGGAGACGAAGTTTATATAACAACAAAGAGTGAAAATAACTTAACAAGAATCCCACTTAATTTCTTTCAAGTGCCTGAGTGTTGCAGAACAGGCATTTGATCTCTTCCTTGATTTCTGCATTTTTCACTCGTAAGAAATATAATGATGTGATCAATGCAGTAATTGCAGACTCAGAGATGAACAGTGTATCAAGAGATCTAGGGCAGTTAGATATCACCAAAACT
Source organism: Mus pahari (assembly GCF_900095145.1). Lineage (NCBI taxonomy): Eukaryota > Metazoa > Chordata > Mammalia > Rodentia > Muridae > Mus > Mus pahari. The sequence continues at coordinate 46,274,690 of NC_034608.1, forward strand.
TCCACTCTCTCCCCTCAGGAAGACATGTAAATGTGTCATCCTGGATCCTGAGAGCAAGGCTCTAGCAGCATAAAGTTGAAATTCAGCTCTCAAAGATAGAACTCATTTCATGGTCTTATGTAGGAGAAACAACATTTAGGAGTTCACCTAAATGCTATGAATTTCTGAATCACATGTTTTGACATTCACTGGACTACCTCAAGTTCTTCATGGCCACGCTTGAGCTCATTGTCTATAGTTTCCTACTGGACTAAACGCAGGTTTATATAACAGAGCAGCAGTACCCCACATCTACTGCATCCAAGACAGAGCTGAACACTATCCCCTGGCCGGTCACCTTCCTTCCTTGTGAAGCACTAGTCATGCTTTCAACAGATTATTTTCTTAAAACTCCTGAATTTTACAGCTCTTCTCCTGTAAGCAAAGCCGAGAGGCTCCCATGCCTTTACATTTGAGCAGCAACAGAGGGAGGTTGTAACGCTTTGTTAGCAGTAGCAAATATTCTTTGGAAAGCCTAGAATCAAGGTGTGAGAAACAAGTGGAAGTCAAGAGTGGCTTCTCAGGATGTCATGGTGGCCCATGTATGGATGGCTACCACTGACTTAGAGAGAGGGTCCAGCACTTTTCTTATAATTGTCACCTATGTTCATCATGGATAAGAGAAGCAGGGATACCTATGAGTGACCAATGACAAGCTCTTCTAAAAGACCTATCTAATTGCTTTCGGAGAATCATCCCCCTCGTTGAACATATTGTTCAAACATATGGGAATTTGGAGAATTATTTAATGCCAAATGAACTGAGATCAGCTAATTAGAGGAACCAGCACACTCACTGTGCATAGCAAGGCGCCTCTCAGTCATTAATGGAAGCAGGATCAGCACTCACAGACATAATATGCTGGGTATTAGAGTGCCAGGGCTTTGTGCTAAGTGGCAATTGAGTCCCACTGTAAGTGTCAAGTCAGCAAACTAAAGTTTATAAGTGATCCTCCTTCCCTGAAAATCATATCTATTGATATATCTCTGGTAATGGAACAAAACTTAATATCTTAATTTTTATTTCCATCAGTAATAATAATTTGTCCTTTCTGTCATATATTATCCATGACTGTACTGGTTAGTTTTGTGTCAACTTGACACAAGCTGGAGTTACCACAGAGAAAGGAACTTCAGTCGGGGAAATGCCTCCATGAGATCCAGCTGTAAGGCATTTTCTCAATTAGTGATAAAGGGGGGAGGTTCCCTTGTGGGTGGTGCCATCTCTGGGCTGGTAGTCTTGGGTTCTATAAGAGAGCAGGCTGAGCAAGCCAGGGGAAGCAAGTCAGTAAAGAACATCCCTCCATGGCCACTGCATCAGCTCCTGCTTTCTGACCTGCTTGAGTTCCAGTCCTGACTTCCTTTGGTGATCATCAGCAGTATGGAAATGTAAGCTGAATAAACCCTTTCCTCCTCAACTTGCTTCTTGGTCATGATGTTGTGCAGGAATAGAAACCCTGACTAAGACAATAACCATCAGAGATATTTACAAATATTAATTAACCCTTTATACATCTGGGAAGACATGTGATTACTGTATATAGTCCCAGAGACATCTGTCAACAGGCTGGAAGATAAACTACCCTAACTCTTTGACTCACTCCTGACTTCTATTCCCAGACTGTATCTTTATTCTCTGTTACCATCAAAAAACTTCTGGTCAAACTGCTGGCTCTTGTGACATCCCAAAGAATGATGGGGATGGAGACTATGATGCAGGTTTAGTCACAGACAACGCTTCAGGACATTTAAGGACAAGTCTGGGGAGAGAGCCTTTAATTGAGTGTGGACAAAGACAAAGCTTTATAAGAAAAGCTTGGATTGCATTTGCATTTTCTCACATTATATAATATATGACAAGGGAGGATTCATGTCCCTGCTAGAAGAAAAGCCAACACACTTTTTCTTTTTCTAAAATTGCTGTGAGCTAATAATAACTGCATCTATTAACAGCAGTGGCCTCAGAACCATAGTATGAACTAGTTTACCTCATCACATAACTTAGTATGCTTCCCAGATTGAAAAGTCTTGTCTGGGGCCTTTGTTACAAAACTATTACATTGTTGTCCATCTATCGATGTATATACATATATTTATAGGAACATGCACATATGCCTATAATTTAGATCTTCTCTGTGTTAAGATAATTTGAGATCTGGATCTTCTCTCTTGAACCTTGTTATCTGAGTCAGAATGTTTATTCAGCAATGTGTCTATGTGTCAATCAATAGATCATTATTTAACACAAGTTTCACTGCCTAAGGAGTACACACTATTGGGGTTTAGGGAACTCTGGTCACAAGGCTGGTCTTCCTACTTGGTCCTTGCCTTCCAGTCTGCTATCAACTCAGACTCATGCCAGTTTGCTTTGACCTCGAGGAATTTGGGCTATTTTTGCTGTACTACAGTACTAGACATGTCCTCCAGACAGCCATCGGGCTCCCTGTCCTGTTCAGGGCTTTGTGCAAATGACATCCACTAATGAGGCACTCCTTCCTCATGCCCTGATAATTGGGACATTCCCTACACCAAGAGCTGACCTTTGCCTTGTTTTTGCTCAGTGTGTCTAATGGACAATCCTATTTGTTTATTTGTTCTCCTGTCACCTCCAAGCTAAGATGTACTCTCCACGAGGCTAGAGATTTCAAAGTTTTCTTCATTCTTGTATTCTTAGTGTCTAAGCATAGCAATGGTAAACACTCAAAATGTTTGTTGAAAAGAACACAGAAACCAGTTTGAAGGGGCTCCCACTGATCAAATCTGCCATATTTGGAGATTCAGAATAAGTAAATGTACACAGTATAAGGACACAGGAAGGTATATAAAACATACAGGAGCTACTGATATAAATTAATGAATAAGGAAAACTTAAAAATAACCAAATACCAAGGAATAAACAGAAAATGGTGATCACTTAACAGCCACAGAGATTCTTGAGATAACCTAGAATTGTAAATGATACAAACCTAGTACACATCTAGTAGGGGAAGATGTGAGGCATTCTAAAGAACTACATTGTTTTACAGTACTCACTGCAAGGTACTTGGTAATTACAAAAGGCAACTATTGTTTCACATGGGTGATTTGCCATATACAACTTGACATAAGTTGTCAACCTTAATATTGCCAGTAGATGAAGGAATAGACAGAGCACATTGGGAGATGCCACACAATGGTAAGAACTCAGCATCTCCTCTTGTGTACTACCAACTTATACCTCACAACTTATACCTCATCATTGGGAAGTAAGAGAGGAACTCAGCTTGCTAGAAAGTGTACAGCATAGACCCTCTGCAGGTTTAATTGTCACTGTCATAAAATTCAAAGACAAAATGACTTCGGATTCAAATAGACTAAAGATAAATGCCCGTGGATCATAGACAATGAATTCACTTACAGTTTCCATTTGCTGCAAAGAGCTTTGTTCGTTAGAAAATAGTATTTTATCAATGTTAATTGTCTGACTAGGATAATCATGTTGTCACATCAGACGACATCCAACCCCACAGTTAAATATGCTGATGTACTTGGGATAAAGGGGTATCTTGTTTACAAAGGTTACAACTATTTTGTTCATGTGTACACATCTGCATTTTACTCCCATGTGTAAATACATGGAGAAGGGGAGGGGTAGAATACAGCAAAGGTAATATATATTATCCCTTCCAAACCTCATCATAAGACACAGAAATTCTGTTACCATTCTCCAAGTTCTTGTTAAGCTAGAAAATGTGTTTAAACTTTAAAAATGTTGAAATCGAATGGAGGAATGAATGGAGGAATGAGTGAATGGATATAGGAGACTCGGGGAGAATGTTTTCCTGAATTCTGTTGCAGGAACCATGGAGCTGGAAGGAGACAGGGGCATTGCAGGTACTGTTGCCTGTCCTGCAGAATAAGTAGAAACCTCCTCGCCGGCTCCATGGCTAACACTGCTGACCTTGACATGGCTGGTGTAGCTGCTTAGACACTGTGTCTTTTAGTTCAACAGTTGCTGACCCCATACTAAACTTGGAAAAGATCATTTTCTTCGGACCCAGTCTGCAAGTTTCACGGTCTGAGATGATGTTGTCTGCCCCACAGTACCTGTTAATAATCACCATCCCTGTCTTCTTCCTGATGGCCTAATCTTAGATCTAATTCATAGATTAAGGGATTTTTCCTCCCCCCCACTTCTGCACAGTATCATTCTGGAATTCAGACAGGAGAGTAATAATAGCTTTACTATGTCAGAGCCTTGGTCAATACATAATTAAGTCATATTTTAATGGAACAGACATAAAAGATAGGTAGTTATCAACTGTAGTACTCAAACCAGACCCCTGAAAGCAAAGCCACTTCTAACCTCCAGGAGTTTTTAATCGGAGATATACTGTTCTCATTACTTTCATAATTTTTTTTTTCCTTTCCATTAAAATCCATATTCTGGCCAAGGGTACTAAACGTTGCAGGGATTTTGTTGTTATCTTTCCTTGTCCACAAATTTACAAAGCAGTTCTCAGGGGAGTAACATCCTAGACTCTGCAGGTGAGCTGGGCTCTTCAAAGCTCTCGTTTCTCACTAGTTAATCTCAAGTCATGAACTCACTTATACCCTGACAACTTTTTCTCACCACTCCTATGCAGGTTGCAAAAAAAGCCCAAACACCTGGAAAAACATAGGAGGTGGCAAGGAGCTAAGGAGAGAAGAAAGTGGGCAAATCCCCCATTTGTTACAGCAGACTCTGCCCTTTTTATCTTCAACAAGTTCTAAAGCAGGAATGTGGCTCAGAATTTCTCCGCCAGCGTAGTTCATTCCATAATCCTGGACACCTCCAATAAAGGTCTGTTCAGTGCTTGTGGAATAGAGACAGGAACTCCTACTTCTTTTACTTACAAAGTGTCCTTGGCACTAACATTTGAAAATTGTGTTGTTCTTAAGAAAATATTCAAGGAACTCTGCATATAAGAGGGAACTGGCCATTTCCGATTCTTCTAATGAGAGTTCGTTGTTTAGGTCTGCACTCAATTTTTTAATTGGATCACTGGTTAGCTATATCTAGTTTCTTGAGCTCTTTATATATTTAACTTGGGGTTTTGGTCCCTTCCTACCAATGGGGGAAGAGTGCCTCTGACCTTTTTCCCTTTATGCCTATGAGTGGGACCCTTTTCCCCCTACTGGGTGGCCTCATTATCCAGCTTTGATATGAGGGTTTATGCGTAGCCTTATAATATTTTGTCATGGTAAGTGTGGTTGAAATCATTGGGAGATCTTCTCTTTTCTGAAAGGAAATGGAGACAGAGTACTAGGGCTGTGGGGGTTTGGGGGGAAGAAGTGGGGCTGGGAGTGGAGGGAGGGAGGGCTATGGTTGGAATGTATTGTATGAAATAAATAATATGGTCAAGTATTTTTTAAAAAATTAAAAGAGGGATTTGGGCTTCAGATAAATACAGGGCAGCCTCTCAAAATGGAGTTCCGGTGCTGGTCAAGCTTAAGGCTTAGTGTGAAGGCCCTCTGCTGCTGCTGCTATCACAGAACATTCGACTGCAGCTGATTTCCCTTCACATCCCCAGTCTGTAAGCAGCATCTATTCCTTAGCAAAGATGGCAGGTTGGAGGTTGATTAGCAATGATTGGGAAGTGATGCCACAGCTCATCACACCGCCATTGTATTCCATTAGCTGGGAAGCACAGATTGAGAACTCCGCATTAAAACAGCAACCCCCCCCCCCCCCGTGTACAATTCACGAGGGACCAAAGAGCATCTGTACCATTCAAGGGTTTTAAGATTTGGGTCACCCACATAGTATTATCTAAAATAGCATCACGGGAAGGAGGCAGCACAGAGGGGCATGTGGTGGGAGGAGAGTGAGATGCTACACTGGAACTGAGTCTCTCTGAGCCTGTTGAAATGGAGCAACACCATACTGAGAGAGATTAAGCTGTTTGCATATGTTAAACGGCTTTCGTTTACACACACATTCGTGGGGGTGTTTACCAATTAATATACTAAAGGAAGCACAAATCATGTGCAAATCACCAGTTCCTAGACACAATTTAAGGCTCATCTTTCATGCAGTGTTGGGCTTTTTAGAACTGAAATGATGCCTTGCTGGGAAGGAGTGGGGGGAGAGGGAGAGGAGTGGATCTATGCATCACACCACTGTGACAGTTTTTAATATCTAGTAAGTTGTTTATTCATTTACATTTTGAATGGGGAACCAGCTTTCTCTGGAGGAAATGCGAATCTTATTTCATTTTAGTCAGGGAAGACCTAGGGAGAAATCAGGCCCAGTGTCATCATGGCTCAGATATAGGGATGCTGGTAGAAGAATGAGACAAAGGGTAGAAGAATGAGACAAAGTCAATGTCACATGTCACATTTGAGGCAGAATTGAGAAGGGAATCTAGTACCTCATTAGTGCCTATTGTGTGTGTGTGCATGTGTGTGAGTGTATGTATGAGTGCAAGTGCGTGACTGAGAGTGTATGTGTGAGTGTTCATGAATGTGTATCAGTGTGTATGTATATGTGAGTGTATATATATGAATGTATGAGTGTGTGAGTGTGTGTATGTTTGAGTGTTTATATGTGTATGAATATATGAGCGTGTCTATCAATATGTATGTTTGTGTGTATGAGTGAGTGTGTGCTTATGTGTGTGTATATATAATATATGTTATATATTATATATATTATATTATATACACTCATACTTACACATACACACACATAAGCATATGTGTGTGTGTGTGTGTGTGTGTGTGTGTGTGTATGAGTTTGTGTGTGCTGGTGTTGGGTTTGGGCATCAGGTAGTGATAGTTCAGCTGCCAAGGCCTCATGGATGCCAGTCAAGAGCTGAATGTTGAACTGAATCCCCAATGCTGGGCTTGTAAGCAAATTCTGGCATGAGAGTTGTTACTTCAGAGGACGTCTTGTGACGATAGAATGGTAGGGTTTGTATAGTGATCACATAGAGGCTTGAGTTTCTGCCTTGTTATTGCTGTAGCACAAACAAATAAATGGCTTAAAATAAGCCTTTCTTACAGGTCTGAGTGGCAGAGACCCCACTAAACTAAAAGGATTTCTTGGCCTTTTCTAGTTGCAGCATTCTGGTATGTCTTGAGGTAAGGCCCCTCCTTCCCTCTGCTAGGCAGCAGCATGAACTTCTCAGATCTCCCCGACTCTGTCTCTCCTGCCTTCTTAAAACCTTTCTCTATGCTCACCTGGATGGTTTGCAGAATCTCTGCTTCTCAAGGTCCCTAACATTACTCAGACCTGAACAATCCCTTAGCAGAAGGGAAGAACATGCCCAGGACCTTGGGGCAGCATGGGGCATCTTTTAGGGAGCCATTATGTTTGGAATCCTCTGCTCCTGCTTCTTGTCCTATATTATGTCCCAGGTATGGATTAACTAATCAGGCTGTTGCTCATTTTCAGGGATTCAGTGCTGCAGCTGCTGGAGGTAATATTCTACTATCCAGAAAAGTACTCTGCGTCTGCGTATAACCTCATGGAGGTCTGGGAGGGTTTAGTGGTTCATCCTAAAGACGATACTCAGGGAGCTAGGAGGTGGATGGTTCGTGTCTTCCGAGAGCTGTGTGAATCATCTTAGCATCATGGGGATAGCCTTCCTGAGGGCTGGTGTCTTCTGCTGGCATGTTTATTAGACTATAACTATGTGAAGTGGAAAGGATGATATATATTAAATATCTTAATAGGACAGGTTATTTCTACTTCCAGCATGAGTAATAAAAGAGATGGCCATACAAATAAAAATAATGATGGGATGTGGTGCCTGCTCACAATGGGCAATCAAACCCATGAACCAGTGACTTTCCCCTTATTGCATTAAGGCGTACTTTCTCTTTCGCTCTATTAACAGCATTCAAAAACCATTGTTATCTTGTCAATGGCATCTTTAATTAAAGACTCCCCTGGACCACCCTAATCACTTCCCATTGTGCACTCACTTGGGCTTCAAATGCACTTTGATTAAAAGGATGGCAATTTGTATTGAGGTGTGCTTGCAGGCTGAGTGTGTGCGTGTGTGTGTGTGGGGGGGGTGAGGCTGAAAAGAAAGCAGGACTTGGTTTGGGGAGAGAGTGGTGGAAATCTTTTCTGGAAAAAAAGCAAATCTTAAATCGACAATCGATGTATGAATTTTTTTCCCTTTCCTTTCTTTCTTTTTACCTTTTTCTGTATTTCATTTTGGCATTATACTCCAACATAAATGACTTTGTGAAGAAATCATCTTGATTTTTACTGGGGAAAGTAGTATAATCTTCCACTAAAGGTGCATTAACCCCTCTAGGCCATTAAGATACTATTTGATAAATTGCTCCTTTTATTACAGCGCAAGGCTAGGTAGCCTGAAAGAGTGAATGCAGCTCCCAAATGGCAGCAATTTACTCCCCTGGCACCAGCCTAGTCCTGCTCTGTTGTGTTACTTAGGAGTCACCTTTCCCCAGCAGTTCCTTAGCCTCGTTGTGGAGTTAATTAGTGGCAAATCTCTCAGAAGGGATAGGGACATGCCATCAATTTGATGCACCCAGTAAAATTTTTCTAAAACTCACTTAAACGACACAGTGAATCCAAACCCTGGAATAAGCCCCAAGCAAAGAGAGACAAAGGACAGTTACACATCTTCATCCATCACAAACAAGCAAGGAAAGCCAGCTGGGGAGTGGATGGGGTCACAGCCCTGTCAAGGTGACTTGACCCTTGTCCTGCTAGGCTAGGCCTGTCATTTCCTAAGCTGAGTTCCAGCTCACTAGGATTCCACTCTTTGGGATCCTACAGTAGACTCCTAATGTATTATCGACCAATAGGAGAATGATTAGAAATGGCGGTAAACACAAAGGCAATGGAGAAAGTTTGCTCTTTTTTTTTTTTTTTTTAATCAGGCTCTTGAAAGTAGACCATTAATATTTTCACTGTAATTGAAGGACTTGCTTTTAAGCCCAGAATTAGGATGGCATCGTGGAAATAATGAAAACCACCAGAGAATACCTGTTGTTGATGTAATTAAAAACTAGGGCTATGGGAGGAGGTGAGTCAGTCAGTAAAATTCTTACGGTGCAAGCATGAGGACTTAAGTTCAGATCCACAGCACCCACGTGAGGAACGAGGAGGTATAATGGCACGAACCTGTCGTTTCAAAGCGAAGGAAGCAGAGACAGGATGGCGCTTGGATGGTGCAGGCCAGCCAGTGAGGCAGAATTGATTAACTCTGGGTTCAGTGAGAGATGCTGTTTCAAAAAACAAAACAAAACAAAAAACAGAAAGCCAAAAACAACAAAAAGCAAAACTAACCAGCCAACCAAAGAAAGAAAGAAAGAAAGAAAAATAAAGCAGTGAGCAACTGAGAAAGATAATAAATACTGATGTCTGGCCTCCATATGCAGAGAGATATCTGTATGCATATATGCACACATACACAGGAACACACACACATATATACATACACACACACACACACACACGCATATATATATATATATATATATATATATATATATATATATATATATTCTACAATACACATAAATCAGGACTGGGTCTTCCTGAAATTACAGGGATGTAATTACAGCTGCTAAGGCAAGAAGATCTAATGTCAAAGTATTGTTGGTGTATGGAATAAGTTTAAAGCCAATCTAGACAATTAGTGAGACCTTATTGCAAAATGAAAAGTAAGAAGAGGGCTTGAGAGAAGAGGGCTCAGCAGTCAGAGCAGTTTGCTAGCATGTTCCAGGCTCTAGCTTTGCACTCTATCACATCATGAGCAAGTGAATTGGTGAATAAGTCAATGGCATTTTATGGTTTCCCTGGAGTTCTTGTACAGGACATTATTGTATTATCATTATCCAAAATCTCCAAACAGTTAACAATGGGTCAACTTTGAGGTCTGGATATGAAAAATGATCCTGACTCCTGATGAGGCCATCCGGGGCCCCAGAAGTCTGAATTTCTGTGCTCTCCCCAGTCAGCCATCCGGGGTCCCAGCAGTCTGAATTTCTGTGCTCTCCCCAGTCGGCCATCCCGTCTCATGTCTGACAATGCTTTTCTTTTCAGGCACTGCCAATGCCGCAGTCAGCAGTGGAATCTTGACAAGTTCTGCATGTCATCCGTACTGCTTCAAGGAGCTCCAGGATGCTAGGTAGACTCTTATTTAGAAAGGCAGGATATTTCACCTTGACGGCAGCAGGGAAGTAGATTCTGTGCCCCAGAGCCTCACCTCATACTTGTAAGTCAGAATCCTGTCATACCGTCATACAATCCCGTCATACCCTCTGTCCTAAGGGCGAATCAAAATCCTAGGTTCCCCGTCTACCCCACCCTTTCCCCACATCGTGCTGTTCATTTACTTTTACTCTTTCCTTTATGGATTCTCATTCTCTCTCTCTCTCTCTCTCTCTCTCTCTCTCTCTCTCTCTCTCTCTCTCTCTCTCTCATTTTTCTCATTTTTTCCCCTTTTTTCTTTGTTACACATTAGAGAGCTATATTTAATCCCTGGAAAGAAATTCAAAGTTGTTCCTAGAGCAACTGTTACAGGTAACTCTCAGGTGACTTTGAGCTGGCAAATCTTTCTCTGCTAATTAATCATCAGGTCCCAAGCTGGGATTGTAGGCAATATCTTCATGTCCTTCAGTACACACACACACACACACACACACACACACACACACACACACACACTTCTCTTTACCCTCTTTTACCCCCTCTCATTGACCCCCATGTGGAGATCAGTGAGTGGAGCTATAATGTTCATGATTAGAGGCAAGCACACTCAACTGTAGAGTGACCATAACTTATTGTCCTAACTGGCACTGCTTGAAGGGAGAAAGAAAGGACTCTACCAATAATCCTACAAGGAGGGTACTTTTATGATGTGGGCTTGCACTTTGGCGGTGGGGATGCGGCAGAACATAAATAACGCCTCTGAAAGTGACCCTTGCCAGGTCTCCCAACCTAAAGCCTCATCAATCCTGACCATCAAATCAGTTTTATCCTTTCTCCCTCGCTCCCACAGGGGAGCAGGCAACACCCCTGGAGGTAGAACTCACACTTATGTCTCCTTGTTCATCCCTCCTCCTTTAGGATTTTGTTCTGCTTGATTTCCTTATTAAGATGCACGGCAATAACGCCTACCTCTGTACATCTGTATATATACCCCAAATAGCATGATGGTCAGTTTTTATTGTCAACGTAATTGGATTAAGGAGCACCTAGAGAGTTAGTGAGGGTGTTCCTGTGAGCATTTGCATGGACAACTGGACAATGAGTGTGTGCACACACAAGGCCTCTGATGTTTCCTCCGCACAGGAAGGCAACACTGTCGGCTTCCCTAAGGTCTTCTACAAACGTATCCCTGAACTGCTCTCCTAGGGAGGAAGCGGAGAATGCTCGCCTTTGTACTTTATCATCTGAGGCCAGGTAGTGGTGGCTTTCTTAGCTGACTGAGAATGATTATAAAGATAAGAATTCTTAATGGGCTTACAGGTGAGCTGTGGTTCTAAAAGCTCTCAGTGACAGTGGACAGTAGGTGTGGGTGTGACTCAATTGCCAACCCTTGTAAGTATTGGCGGCCCCATGTGGCCCCCACTGGCAGCAGCTCCTTCTTGAACACTGGCCTGAAAAAAGCTGTGACCCACATTTCAGAGCCAGAGTTCACCTCACTTCTTGGGACCCTTTCCCCCTCTTTCCTTGGCTTTGCCACTGTCCTGATTGTATGATTTTGTGTGTGTGTGTGTGTGTGTGTGTGTGTGTGTGTGTGTGTTTATTTTATTTTTTTTGTCAAATAGACATAAGCTATAATTATCTGGGAAGAGGAATCTCAATTAAGAAAATGTCTTCATTAACTTGCCTGTAGGCAAGTCTTGATTAATGATTGATGAGGGAGGGCCTGGCATGAGGCAGGCACTGCCATTCCTGGGATGGTAGTCTTGAATGGTACAAGGAAAACAGGCTGCACAAGCCAGGGGGAGGAAGTCCATACGGAGCATTCCCACCGTGGTCTCTGCGTCAGTTCCTGTCTTCACTTCTATCCTGTCTTCCCTCAGTGATGGATAGTGGCCGGAGAGTTGTAAGATTGAAAAAACCATTACATCCTCAACTTGCTTTTGGTTATATATAGTCTTTGTCACAGCAACAGAGAACAAAGTAGAGTACCAACATGCCCAGTATTCCAAAAGGTTTTCCCTTGGATCCCGGGAGCATGGAAAGGGTAAAGAAACTGATATGAAATGAGAACAGCTACCAATGCCATGTCCCTATAAGTGGCTCTAATTTTATAGCCACTTCTCATTGGGTCTTTGAAGAGGACAACCCAAACACGGCTAACAAACATTTTTCAGAATATGCTCTGTGAAGCATGATCTTATGCATGTATTTATAAATGTGTGCATGTATATGTTTGTATGTATGTGCATGTGTGTGTGTGTGTGTGTGTGTGTGTGTGTGTGTGTGTGTGTGTGGTGTTTGTACATGGGTATATGGGTGTGAGCATATGTCAAGCCCACATAAAGCTGTTGACAAAGTGACAGAGCTCATCTTGGGTAAGAAAGCCCGTCTTCCTTTCTCGGACTTCTGGAGAGCTTTCTGTCATCCTAGCATTTGACATTACTATACTCTGCTACTAAAACCAGCAGCCACTATCCCATACATCTTTTAAAAAGGTGTCGCATATGACCTAGATTTCTACCTTTCCAATTTTTTTACCCATTAGATTACATCGTTTGATCAAAACAAAACAACCTAGTAAACAAAATGGTTAAATTATCCCATCTCCACTAAGCCCAAGTGCCAAAAATATGTGTCCCTTTGTAAAGCTGTCAGCAAGATCCCTTCCATTTCTGATGCTGGTCTAAGCATTTGGTCTGGGATATCCACATGACAGTGTAATTGGAAAAAGAAATGAATGTTTGCCTTTGGTTTCATTTTATTGCTTCTCAGAAAGCTGCCCATAATAATTTTCTGGTCCAGTTCTCTATTCTCCAGTCATGGGTGGGGTGAGCTGCAGAGAGCTGGGTGAGGAGGAGTGGCCCAATGTGACATGCAGTGTTCTTACTGTAGGGTGATCAGAAAGGGCCACAACATGGGATTCTTTTATTTGAAGATCTGAATTTAACTTTTAGAAAATGATTAGAACCTGGTTAATCTGTAAAGGCTGAGGTCCCCTACCAACCAAGGAGAGCCAAGAAAAAACATGTTAACATGCAACAAAACAAAGCAATAATCCAAATGTACTAGGTGTAAATTTAGTAGCTGAGGTGAGCTTATTTGACACACACTGCCAGAGTTACCATGGGTACAAAGTCAGTATATCAGGAGCCTGTGGGTCAGATGATGTACAGCTTCCATCCAATAATAGGAGGCTTCTCATCAGGAAATCTCCTCAGAAGTGCCAATATTGGTACCATTCATTTTCTGGGGTCCACTCTCGTCCCTGTGCCTGAGGACGTGCTATCCCATCTTGTGAATGGGGTAGTTCATGATACTCTTTCCCCAGTCTGTAGCACGACGGCAGCACAGTTGTATGAAAGTCATTTAAAGCAGTGTTCTGATACCAGAGTGAGTTCTTCCAGGGATAAACCTCTAGACATAGCCACCCTTTAAGACTCGGCACTCGCATACATATCCCTGCATATACAGTCACCAGGAAATTTCCCCAGGGAGAAAGACACCACTAAGACCCCTTTCTCATCTTTTAAGATTGGACTCAGATGACATCCTTTCCTGCCTCCTTGTCTTTAAGCCTACCCTTATAATGCATTAAGGACCTACTCTATTTTCATTATTTCTATGGCTCTTTTCACTGCCCTGATACACAGTGACTGATTTTACCATGAAAACCCCACATCTAAAGGGGACACCTGGAAAGAGGAAAACATTTGAAATGTAAATAAGGAAAATATCCAATTAAAAAGTTCATTAAAAAGAAAAGAAAAGAAAAGAAAACCCCAAATCAGAAATGTGGCAACCCTGTAACTTTTTGAGGGCTGTTATGGTTTGTATGAGAATGACCCACATGGACACATGTCTTTGAATGCTTGGTCTGCCATTGATGGAACTGTTGGGGAAGAATTAGGAAGTTTGACTATGTTGGAGAAGGTATACCAAGTAGAAGTGACTGTCAGAAGTGGGTGGGCTTTAGGGCTTCAAGATCCTCCTGTTGTCCCTACTGCTCTCTTTGCCTTGGCTTTTAGTCTAATATGTAAGCTCCTGGTTGTTGCTGTAGCCACCAGCTACCTGCTACCTCTGAAACCATAAACCCATGCACATATGCACATGAAACACCCATATATGTACCAACACACATACCACAGCACCACATTCTCTCTCTCTCTCTCTCTCTCTCTCTCTCTCTCTCTCACACACACACACACACACACACACACACACACACACACACAAACACACACACTTATCAAACCATCAATGTAGAACTGTATGAGATTCCTTGAATAGAAGAGCTATTTTTTTTTTTTTATCTTTAGATCCCACTATACTGCTATAGAAATCAGGCAGAAAGCTTAGATTAATCAAATCAGAATTCTCAACCAGTCCCCTGCTACACTGGAGATGGCGCTCAAGGAGGAATAGTAGAAATGCATGCTAAGGTGGAATGCATGGTAGACAGGAATCTAAATATAGGATAAAGCCATTTTTAAGATCCTGCTGTATTCTTGCTAGAGAAGAAGAATCAACAAATCCAATTCTCACACCCCCAAAACAAAAGAGATGGGAGGAAATGAACCAGGGCAGCCCATTCTCACTGCGTGCTGGATTTAGAGGCAAGTTTATGCTGACAGATGGATGGCGTAAAATGAAAATGGGTTTTCAAGTGGTATGACAAAGGAAGACAGTACAATGGCCTTTTCCTGATTAGTCGGAAGATTAAAAGCCAAAGAACACAGATCCAAAGCAGCTTCTTGGCTTAGACAGAAAAATTTATCCCAGCTTAGCAAACAAAAAGGGAGCAGAAAGGCATTTGCTATTTCCAGCATTTTGCAAAGAGTTTAGTGTCACTCAAAGGGTAGTAAGGATTACAGAGCAAGTAGAACGGCCTGCAGCTTAGAGTGACCATTCTAAAGGGACACAGGACCCCCATCAGCAGGTTACCACACACTGAAAGGGAACATAGAGAGCATGGGCTTCTTACCATCCACAGTTTAATTGATAAGAAATGCATGGCTCACAGATGTCAACCCTTGAAGAAACAGTTCCTGTCTGTATCCACCTCCCTAGACAGCAGTAGGAAGCACATAGTCTAGATATGGATGGGCAAGTTCAGTCCACCAACATGGGATTTAAAAAGAGAAGGTTGCCCAAGGGGTGACCTCATTAGGCCAACATGCCTTTCAAGGTTATTAGCCTTTAAGTTAATAGGCAGTGTTCTCTCTTAAAATTGTAGGGTGCCCTATATAATCTTTCCTTTCCAATGCCTTTTGAACATTTTAAGGCTTCATAGACTTGATGCCTATTGGCACATTTCTTCTTCTGACCTGTTAAGAAGGGGCAGCTTCCAGAAAGAGATGGGGATGGAGGTAAGCTGTAAATTAAGTGTCCTGGAAAAATGGGAAGTAGCCCCAGGCAGGCTCTGCTATAATGAGGCAGAAGGCACTGGGAATGGGTTTGAGTGGAAGAAGCCGAATACAGGCTCAGGAGATCGATTACAATGACAAGAGAAGATGCGGAAGCCAGAGCTGGCAGGAGGCCATGATGCAGGCATGATTGGCTGGTTCTAACTTATTCAGTAACCACTGTATATCCTCTGCTTCCCATTTGTAGACAATCAATCTGAGATCAAAGATAGTCTGACTGTACTGAACATAGACAGAGTTTAACTCTCAGAACACTGTAGTATCAGATTGTAAATCTAGGGGAGATTTAAAGCATGTTGTAGAATGTGCATAGGTTAAGTGCACATATTGTGTCCCTTTATATAAGGGATGTGAAAATCTTGGGATTTTGGTGTCCTTGTAGGGTCCTGGATGCAATCCTCTGCGGATGCTTAGGGATGACTATACCTGACTTTTGCAAGATTCTGAGTTTAAAGTCATACAGGTAACAGACAGGAACCTCAATCTCAAATAAGTATCCTTTGAAAAAAATCTGGGGCTATAAAAGAGCATCCAAGAACTCCAATGTTACATCTAAGTAACGTATGATGGGGCTCTTCAAAGCTCTCTCTGTTCCTCGTATAGGGATACAGCTCACTGGTTCAGCATTACCTAGCCTTCTTGGGTTCCTGGAATCAATGCCCAGTACCACAAATGAACGCCAACTTAAACTCTGAGTCTGTTTCCAAAATCTGCCAGCAGGGGTTATTTTAGACATCAGCACCATTATAGGGAGGTAGGAATAGAGCTGATCTCTACACAAATGAGGATGCTCTTCAAGTGCCCATCATAGTACAGCTACATGTAAATCCTCTGAGAGCCTTCCCTATAACCAACTAGCAGAAAATTGTCTCGGATTCTTCTAAGGCCTCATAGAATGGTTAGTCAGAATTGCTATATACCTACAAATCCTTCTATATAGATCTCTATCAAAATCTGTTTCAACCATCTGTTTTTTTTGGGGGGGGAGCTTCTTTCTTTCCCCATGTTTTTTTTTCATGTGTTCCATCCTTATAACAAACAAACAAAGAACCAGAAAATCTATTTTAAAATAACCAAGATGTTATGACTAAAAAATGTCAGAAGTATGTAACCAGTCTATAAGAAAAATTGCTTTCTAAAGAGGAGCTAGCTTTATCTTGTGTGGAAGAAAGCAACATTTCTACAAATATTATAGTTGCGCTGAGAAAATAACCAACTACTTTCATTAAAAAGAGTATGTGACAAGATTTGTATTTGCTCGTGTAATTGAATTTAAGGCTGCTGAAATCTGTCAGACCCAAAAGCTCTTGAAGACCATGTATTTTACCCTTAGCAAGTCATCGACAAAATTGACTCCCAGCCTGTATGGAACAGGTCTTCTGCTGAACCTGCAGAGTCGTGATTGCACTATTTGATGGCTATATATATATATATATATATATATATATATATATATATATATATATGTTGGGCTCTGCACTAAACAGCACCTGCAAAGGTAATTTAATTCTGTCTTGAAGGAGGAGACTATTGGGCAGTTTAAGCACAGTTTCAGTTTATGCATCTGACTCCCAGTTCACTGTTTCCCACTTGGTGCCTCCTGCTTATACTCCAATAACCTTAAGATGTAACTCAGGTCTGTACTCCTTTTAATAGTCATCATCTCAGACTCTTACCAACTTGTCTCATCTGAACAATAAATTCCGATTTTTGTTTTTGCCCAAGTCCCAGTAGACATTCAAGGTACTATTAATATGCTAGTCTTCTCTGACTCTTACCTGGGTTCACCTTGGTTGATTGACATATAAATCTCCCAAGAATTCTCCTCGGGGATGGCACCATGTGGTATGAGTAGACTCACCCCTAAGACAGAGAAAGCCAAGAGGTCATTTAGAGACATCCTAATTATTTTGAAACATGCTTTTTGGGCACCTTATAGATGCCAACACAAAGAAGTTTCCCCTACCAATTTATCAATACCAAACCTTGAAGAACTCTGGGGGAGAACTTGCCCTGTATCAGACCAAAATTGATCATATTCAATGCTCAGTTTTATCTGAAATTTTGCCAGCATCCTAAGGCCAGGATCTACCAAATACACCTGAAAAGTTAAGAGGTTATCAGCCCATAAATTAACTTTCTCCAAAATTTAAAATATAGTTATATATGTTGTTCTCATTTCTGGAAAAGATATCTGGGCTGATGTGTACACTAACCCTTTCCTTGACCCTGGGATGAAACTGTCTTACAAGTTAAGGAAGGTGCTCGGTGAATTACTGCATCCTTTTTTAAAAAATACAAAAAAAAAATGTGTCTAATCAATTTTGAAATACTCTAGGTCATTCTGCAATTGATATGATACTTTGCAAACAGCAGCTGGGAAAGCTTAAGGGAGTGGCAGTGTCTTAACCATACTCCTGTCTCTGTCATTGTGAAGCCACACCACTGCATCTGAAATGTCCCCAGTTCCTATTTACAGCTATGAAGAAAACAGTTTACTTTGGACAAAGAGAGAGACATCTGGAAAAAGCTGGGAGTCTCTTTAACGTGACTTCTGTTTATAAAAAGGAATGAGCTCGCAAAATAGTAAGGGAGTCACAAAAAATAAAATCTCTAGGCTTCCTCCTATGTTTTGAATAATGCAGCTTTTACCGGTTGGTTTTCCCTTTGTTAGAGATAATTGCAGAGGAAGCTTGCAGGTTGCTGTTGACAAGCTTTCTTGTTCTTCTCTGTGTGTGTGTGTGTTAGCAGCTACAGAGTCAAGGAATGTGAGACTCATTGTGAACCAGGTTATCTGTGATTCACATTTACATCATTATTCAGTAACATGTTAGTAATCATCAACATCTTTCACTAGAACTAAGAATAGGACACATTAAAATTCTGTTCACGGCTTTTCAGTAAAGAGAAGTATTTACATTCTACACCTTCATAGTATGATAACTGTAACTGACATGCTTGGGAACCTCCAATCAGATGCCCCTTACATTTCCTGTTCTTCCATAACTGTAACTGTATCCTTTCCTAGTACTGAACAAAGATGCTAACGGGATATTTAAGGGTTCATATGTTGCCTTGACCCTTCATTCAGCCTTGTCTTAGTTTGGCACTTATTTCTGTTGCTTCTACATTATCTCTATGCCATGAAGACAAAGAAACATGAAGATTCCTCAGTAGAAGCTCAGTATATAATTAGGCAACTGTGCCCTGTTGCAGTAATGACACTTAGCACAGTGCCGGATCCAGAATAAACATACTGCAAATAGGAAAAGATGTGCAAAGGATTCAAAATTCTTAATATAAAACCAGGTTCTGAGTTATGTTGCCTTGTGTACGCCATCATTGCCTGGGGCTATTTGTTGGGCCTACACTCTCCCACTTCTTTCAGGTAAGCTTAATTCCCTATGTGTAGATGGAAACATTATTCAAGATACTCCTGATTCAACCTGAACCAATTCTTTAAAGTGGCCTGTACATTTTTTCACTCTCCCTCAAACATGATTTCTATTAGCCTTCAAGTATACTCCCTACCCAAACATACATTGCACATGGAGGCTGAAGTGAGTTAATCCCAGGGCCAAGGGTAGAAGAACAGTGGACATTAGCATGTTGGTGGCAAGTTGCTGATTTTCAAAACCAAAAACATAGTGAGAAGGGTTCATGCCTCGGGTCCCCTAAAGAACTCTCCATTTGCAACATGTCATTCACCACTGATCTTTGATTTAAAAGAAAATGCAACTCCCCAACTCCACCTGCTACTCTGACAGCTTTTTAAAATTGGATACGACAATAGAACCACCTGTCAGAGTTTCTACTTTCATATTTTGCATAATAAATGAGTTCCAGAGTGCAGCGCCTGGCAATTCAGGATGGATGGCATTAGAGCAATCTCATTTCTGCGGCATGCTCTCTGGACACTTCAGTTCCCCGGGGCATAGTTTGTATTTATGCCCTACAAGTACCAAGGAGTCTGTTTTAATACCCCACATTGCCTTTTCCTAAGACTCATTTGAAATGTGCAGCTTCAATCTTGTCCAGTGGATCTCGTCAGGGGACTTGAAAACATCCCGTTCATGGTGGAACTGGGTGGGGATCGCCGACAAGCTATCAGAGTTTTAGTTTTCAACAAGGATGTCTCTCAAGAGAGATACGAGGGGAAAGAAATATTTCTCATTCACCCAGGTTTTCACTTCCATGTTTTTATTGATGAAAAGTAAGCAAATGTGGGCAATGAATAGTTTGTTCTTGGCATTAGTTCAATATGTAAACACAGACACATATGAACCCTGTAGACATGTTGATGGGAACACGCGGGAGGAGCTGTGACAAAGGCATAGTAACTCACTGGCTTCATGTGACTCTGATTTCACATCCTAGTCTTTGTGTAAAACAAGGGATGCATGTTCCATTTTTATATTTTTTACAAATTCATGTGATAAATATGGCTGGCTACTTCTTTCTAAAAGAAGTGTCCTATTGGTCAGTCATGTCCTAGTGACACAAGTTTGACTGTCATCATACACTGTCACTCATATGGGACACTTAAACTGGCAAGAACATGCCCTAAAACACTGGCAAGGGGGGTTGGGGAACATCATTATTTCTAGAGCTGCAACTTAGGCTATTTTCCAGAAGTAAGTTATATTTTGAAACTGGGTGTGAGAAGACACAACTAATTTGGGATAGAATGAGGTTAAAATTATCAAGTGAAGAGAAAGTTCAGTTTCAAGTCTAGACAGGTAAGGTAGCTGCAGTCATAGTCTAAGACCAATCCTGTCACAGATTTCACTTTATGAGATAAAATCTTGGTCATCTCCACTCATTGAGCACTGGCTTGATATTCAGTTTCTGTCTAAGCACATGGCTAGATCTAATGTTCCTGACCCTCTCTGCTTTCGATATCCACCATGGAATTCACCTGCCTCCCATGGCTTAGGACTAAGAGGAGAAACCAATCTCATTTCCCTCTACTCTGGCCTCAGGCAACAACCGTGAAGATCAAGCAACAGCTAGGGATGACATTTTTAAAGTAACCTGTTCCAGGGATCAGAAATATCCACTATGCATATCCAGAGAAATCACCTCTCTTAAAATAAAACCCAAAGAAAGAAAACACATACTTTGAAATGGTGTGTGTGTGTGTGTGTGTGTGTGTGTGTGTGTGTGTGTGGCATAGCTCTAAAACTAATGTTTGAACTTTAAAGAGCAACAATGCAATGATTCATCCTCATTGCTTGCCAAGAACCAATGTAATAGTAACTTTAAAATAATCAAAATAATTATTGAGGGCCCGAGAAATGTGACTGTCCGTGCACTAAATTATTTGTCAGAACAAACATGTGCTTTGGCTAAATATGGTACTTGTCAGTTGTGGAAAAGGAGTCTGTTTTTTTCCTCTTTACCATGCCCTAGGTAACATATTCCAAAGGGTCTCAAACCCAGGAGCCTCTCTACCCCACCTGATGGGTATCATGCTAAAAGATGGCGATCAGCAGCATCAAACGTGGTGTCCTGTCCCGCTGGCAGGCAGAGGGAAGGCTCTGCCCTATTTCAGCTGCACATCTGGGCTCCTGGGCACACAAAGTGCAGCCCCGGCCTTTGCTGATCACTCCCAAATGAATCTGATTTGGGATATAAGAAGGTATTTACACAAGTGAGGAAAATATGCAAACACACACTTACCACCCACCTGTATTTGGCATTACTAAGCGCCCTCCTAAATGGCCAAAGACACCAGTTGTCCTCAGCTCTGTCCTTGTCGGCAGTGATGACAGATTTTGGATGTACGGCGTTTTGTTTCTGGGATGTATTGTACTGAATCCACGGTTGTTTCCATGGGGAAAAGTCCCCGAGTGATTTTTGCCATGGTACTCTGCTCTCTCAGACACTCCCAGGGAAACCATAAACGAGCTCTGGACTTTGACTTTGATGTCAGATAAAGGATTGAAGAGTGAGGACTCTGTCATGAGCTCCTTGTCCAGTGGATCCTGCAGACAGATGGGCCCACTGTATGTCCGGCTCACAGTCAGATCCGGTTGCATGGCAGGATTCAGTAGTAGAGAATTTCCTGGTAAGAAAAAAAGAAATGATCTGTCACTTAGACACTAAAAGACACCTCCATAACTCTTTTTGCAGTTGCCTCTATTAATGGGAGAACATCCTGCATAGGTTTTGGATGTTGTGATTGGTATTAGCATCCCCTGCTAACCTAGAAGGAACCACACCAGTGGCTGGGAATGGGGACCTCTGACCTTCCAGGTCATTTTCTGAATATCATGCCCTCATTGCCCTCCCATCTAAAACTCTTGACACGCCGCCTTTTTCAAGACAAACATGTCTGACACTGGATTAGGGCCACTTGCCTCAGGTCGTGTTTGTGTGATTATTTTAACTGGCAAAGAAAAGGTAAAAAAGGAAAAAAAAAAAAAAAAAAAAAAAACAGACAGAAAACAGAAAGATGTTTTGCAACCCAGTGAGGAGTAACATCTGTTCCTTTTAAATCGCAAAGGATGCCGCAGGGTAGTGACTTTCGGTGCTGCAGAAAAGAGCCCGCAGAGGAGGTGGAAAATTCCTTGTGGAATTCTAAGGAGCTCCTGGAGCCGGAGGAGCAAGCATGCTCTGGAGCAAATATTTCAGGGGACTTATGAATCACTGCAAGTCTGAGGGGCCAGTGTCCTTGAACATCACAGCTGTCACTCTGCCAGGGAAAGAATGCTCCAGCAGAGAGTGGCTTGGATTGTAAGTGGGGAGCATCACTGAAGGATACCTTTCTGGCTTAAAAAAGAAAAGAAAAGAAAAGAAAATGAACAAAACAGTCTTCACAAAACACAGCAGAAACTGGACCAGTGCTCTAGTCATCTGCTGGGCTCACCTGTTTTTTTTTTTTCCCCAAGGCAGATATTAAAAAGGCTGTGATATTTTTCTCATGATAAAGTAATCCCATTTATTAGTAAATAACAGAATAACCCTTACTCCCCAGCCTCCCACCCATACCAGTTCATCAATATGACAGCTCAAATAGAAACCCAAATCATATTAAGCAATATCCCTTTGGGACCTGACCAAAAAAAAAAAAAAAAGTTTTAAATATGATATTTTTGAAAATGCTTCAATTCTAGGTTGTATTGTATTATTCTCTATTGTTTCTCTATTTTCCCAATTTGTAACAGTTCCACGAGGGGATCTGTCACTGTGGATTTTCTCACCCCTTGTTGGGATATGCTAAGAATCAAGAATCACAGAGAAAATAAACAAAAAAAGATAATGCAACTCTAATGGCCCTTTGATGTTGCCCCCTTTCCATCTTGGGGCTGTTGTGCTAAGATGCAGCCACCATCAAGCAGTCTTTTTTAACAGGACCACATGGAGTTCAATAGATGATGACCTTGCTTCTGTCTGTGGTCTAACACAGGAGAAAAGGAGGACTGAAGAACACAGCACATTTGAAAACAGTTTGAAATAGCAGTTTCCATGGAGACTTCAAAAACTCATATCTTAATTTTTGGCTCCTTTTGAAAGACTTGCCTAGCTTATGGGGGGAAATTATTTCTGATGCTTAGCACAGACATGGAAAACATCCAAACACCCAGATACATACACACACACACACACACACACACACACACACATACACACACACACACACACACACACACAGAGAGAAAGAGAGAGACAGANTCCAAACACCCAGATACATACACACACACACACACACACACACACACACACACACACACACACACACACACACACACAGAGAGAAAGAGAGAGACAGAGACAGAGAGAGAGACAGAGAGAGAGAGAGACAGACAGAGACAGAGACAGAGACACAGAGAGATAGAGAAAGAGACAGACAGGAACAGAGAGACAAAGGTAGAGAGACAGGAGAGACAGAGACTGACAGGGGGAGAAAGAGACAGAGGGACAGATAGACAGAAAACACAAAGGAAAAACACACAAAGAGACAGAAACAGAGGCAGAACAGAGATGACAGGGTGAAAGACAGAGACAGAGAAAATAGGGGAGAGAGGGAAGAGAGAAAAGAAGAGAGAGAGGGAGAGGGAGAGGGAGAGAGAAACACACATGGGGAAAGCACACACATATACACATTCAAACGCATAAGTCTACAGTTGAAAGTGTTGCCTGATTAAGGCCAGTCACCTTCCCTGATGTCTTGTTACCCCTCCCTTCCCTTTAAAAACCCATTTTCCTCATTTAAACCTAAGCATTGTATTCTTTCTGTATGCCTGACTTTTTATCTTTCTCCCATCCCTCCCTTCTATCTTCTTATCTATTGAACCCAAGGGCTTTACCCATGTGGAACAAGTAGTCTACCACACCCATGGTGCTTCCTGTGGTTAGTTTTAATTTAACTGTCAACTTGGCTCAGTATGGAATCCCCTGGCGTAAGGGATTATCAAGATCAGATTGGCCTTCGACCACGTCTGTGGAGAATTGTCTTGGTTATATTAACTGATATGGGAAGAACCTGCTTTCTAAAGCAAGTTGGGTGTTGAACTATGTACAAGTAGAGAATGTGGGCTGAGAACAAGTAAAGACATAAGCATTGATTTTCTCTGATAGAGACTGTGCATGCATTCGACTAGCTGCTTCAAATTCTGACCTTGACTTCCCAGCAATGATGGGCTACATTCTGCAATTGTAAACCAAATAAACTATCTTTCCCTTAACTTTCTCTTTGCGGGGAGGGGGATATTTAATTTCAATTTCATTACAGACAGAAAACTAGGGTACAATTCTGCTTAACCTTCTTGCTGTTCCCCTTCTTGGGGTACTGGACATGTTGTTCATCAAGATATCACCTTGAAGACAGTGGAGGTCAAAGTCACAGACTATAAAAGCAAGATTCATTGTCAATGGATATGGGGATGGTAGCAGTTAACAAAAGAGTTTTTTTGTCTTCTATCCTGAGATTTATGAGATTCTTAGCCAAAAATAAACAGAATGGTCAGGCGATCTGATAAGATGATTTCTTTTTAGAGATTCACAATATACTGATGTTCTGAATCACTCCTCCATGAGGACATTGGCCAATCTATGTAAATCACTGTCGCCCAAACTTATTCAGGCCAGGCAACTACCTCCCTCTCATATTCATTGCCTGCTGCTCCACAGAGCGTGCTGCTGTCCCATGGTTAGAGGACACGTGAGCATCTAGAGCTATATTGAGAGAACGAGCTCTCCCCAAATGCCAAGGGCTTCCCCAGGTTATTCTCAGCAAATTCATTTTCACAAGAACACCATGAGGAGGATGTTAGCATTCCCATTTTATAGTTGTGAAACAGTGACTCAGAATAACTGTTTTTGCTTCATAGCGGTTTCATATTCTAATGTAGCTGACTTCAAAGCAGGTGAACTTGTACACAATAGTGGCTTAACACTAATGGCTCAACACCAAGGTACCCGAAAATAAAAGCCAAGGGGAGAAGCCTATCTCTCTAAGTTATGTCTCAGTTGCTTGTTTTAGCAGGTTTGGGCTTCTCCGTAGCAATCTGTCTACCCAATAAATGCTGGGTGCAGAAGCAGTCTAGCCTTTAGAATAGGTGATATCTATACAATGAATAGAAATAAAGGGGGCATTATGGAAAATGAGGGTAATGGTCCAAAACTTCATCCTTTGAAGAGAGACAGTTTCTTTTTGCAGAATATTAAAATCAAATGTGTCTCATCCCCACCTTGTATTTAGGAACAGGTTTGGTTCATAATAGAGGATTAAATGACTCTGTTCTGAAAAAGAGCATCTCTGTGCCTTGACATGAAAAATGTTTCTTCCTCCACAACAAAAGATTGGTCAGACTTGGCAATAGCTGAAAGTAATTTAGGCTGCTATTTCATTTTGTCCCCATATATACCTGATCCCTCAGATATCATCTAAACCCTTTTTGTTTATTTGAAATTAAAGAAATTAAAAAAACCAGTGTAATAAAGGTTTTGGGTAGTTTTGTTCTGGGACTGTGTCCTCAGCTTTTAGTACTCAGTATTTTAGTTAATAAAATTAAACACATAAACTAAAACTAGGTTTCTTCAAAGATGAAGTTGGATAATTTGAGAGGCAGTGAGTTACTCAGTGCTTTGTATCAAATGCTGAACTATTTCATTGAATGTTGCCAATAATAAATTGAGACCCTTACATCCTCAGAGTTGCTGAGGACCAAGAACATCATTTTATCAAATTTGGTGTGTTAATGAATGGAAACAATTTGGTAGCGGCTCCCAGGACCAGAAGCTACCTCCGCACAGTGTCAAGAACGTGGAGGACACCTGTGTGAGTGCAGCCAGTGGTCCTAAGGATGAGGTGTTAGGGGACCTTTGCCGCTGACCTTGACGAACTGTTTTGAAGTTGAAGGTCTGGAAGCCACCTGTCAATGCAGAAGAGTCAATGACATCCACTCCGTAGTCACTGTGGCTCCGTCTGTAGAGGGTGACACCAATGACCAGGACCGCAACGGCTACCACGGCTGCACCCAAGCCAGAGTACAAAGCAATGTCGCTGGCATTCTCAATGCCTGAAAGACACAAGGGAAATCCTGAGTGGCGAACATGGGCTCAAGGCATAAAGCCACCCCAGGACAAAACATGGTGTTCTGTTAGAGTCTGGAGGCGACTGATCAGAAAACAGAACCACACAGAAAGCTAGCTACACATTAGACTCTCATTTACACTATAGTCATGTTTCTAAACTTTCTTATGGAAATCAGAACAAGGCTAGTCGAATATAACTGCAGTCAGGTAGCTTATCATATAATAGGCTTGCAGAGGATCAATTTTGCAAAGAACATAACTTTTTTTTTTCCTAGTAAGAACAAATAGCTCCTTAACTTAGTTGAAGAAGTCAGAGTTACCTAAAAAGCGTTTTTTGTTTGTTTGTTTGTTTTTTATTTGACTTTTTGTTCAAGGGAAAACAGACACATAAAGGGACAAAGAAGAGGGTGGGTTCTCTGCTCATGTGGGGCCTGGGGCACATGCATATACACAGAGCTGTCTAGGGTAGGACATTAACATGATCTGCAAGTTAGAAGAGAAAAGATCAGGGTTTACAAATACGTCAAGTTTGATACCAATATTCAGAGTCAGAGCACAGTAAAATAATGTTGGTTGAGCATATGCAATCATCATGAGAGCAATGTTTATGTGAAACATGAATAGCTTGGTTGCCAGGAGCTCTTGTATCCCACGGTCAATATTTCCTGATACCAATGCAATGCTAGACTCTAACACTTTATTGTTGGGGGGCTGTTCTCTTGGGGAACATGCTGTTTCTCCCATACCTCTCCTACTCCATCCTATTGAATGCATGGGCAAAGCAAAAATAAAAAAATGTTAGTTTAATTTTAGGATGTGGACGTCTCCCCACCCCCCACCCACCCCAGGATAGGCTGCAGCTGAATTCCCATCCTTTTCCAGATACATATCTGGTGTGGTTCAACCCAGAAGCAGATTGATAACGGCTCTTATAATTCAACCCAGGGGTCTGCAACAAGCTCATCCTAAAAGTGGTGTCATCTTAAAGTGTATGGAAAAAGAAGGTGGCAAGAACGAACTACATATTTAATTGTCCAACAGATTATATGGTAAGTACACGTGAGGGGTCCAAAATAGTTACTCTGACACCCAGTGTCTGGCTGAGGGGATAAGAGAAACACATCATATATTTGCCTTGTAATTGCATAACACTATGCATTTCCTACACCCTAAAATTGTATTTATCAAATGGGTAAAGTGAGCCACACAAGTATAGAGTGAATTTGTTTTTCAGCGAAGGCCTTGGGCCATAAAATAAGGTGTTACCAAATTAAAGAGTGAATGAGGCGATCAAGCAGGAACCAAACCAGCTACCGTGCAGTAAACACATAAAAACAGCAGGCAAGGAAGACAGCTATCAGAAGGAGTCAGAGCTGAAAGGTCAGAAGTCCCATAGGCACCTTTAATAAGCAGAGCATCATCAAGATGCGCCATGTAACGGGGTATAATATAGAGCTTAGTTCTATTCTGGGATAATCCAATGGGGGCTGGCAGACCTTCTGTTCTCACCACCCAGACAGTGAGCACAAAGAAACACCACTGCAGAATATTCCATTCCTGCCGGTCTTCCGGAGAAGCAGGGTGTTCACCAACCTGCGTATGCTCCCATCCCCGTGTTTCCTTGGAGGGAAGAATCATACTCAGGACAGAAAGCTCATCACTGAGCACAGCAGACACATCACACCAGGACACCAGCCACCATGAGCTGACCTTGGATTGAGACCAGTTAGCTAGCTCTTTCTTTCTTTTTCTTTTTTTTTTTTTTCCTCCCCTTTCTTGGGAATTGCAGAGCGATGATACCACCTTTGAAACGGTGCTTCTGGGGGTATGCACACCTTCTTAGCAAAGGAGCACGTGCAGGGAAGCAGCCTGGCTATGCACTGACTGCAGCTGCTTCCACTGCTGAGGTTGGAAAGCAGAGGCAAGGACAGTTTTAGAGTCCCAAGCACAGAAACAACAAGGACAGGAGGCGGGAGGAGGGGAGGGGAGAGAGGTGGGGGGTTAGGGTAGGGGGGGGCAGAGGTAGGAGTACCATGGCAAAAATGCCCAAACTTATCCCTGGGCATTAGCACAGTGGGACAAATCAGGGAGAGAGGAAAAAGCTGCCCTCCCTTCCCAGAATTCCCATTTTTGGTCCTTTATACACAAGTAACCAGAGTGCCCATCACCATCATCATCTTTCTGGAGCCTTTCCCTTTGGATTAATGCTGGGTATTGCTCATCATGTGTGTTTCCTCTCCTAGGAAAATGTGCACAAGCATTTGACTTAAGTCATAAGAACCAAATATTAAACTAACAATATTTTTACATGAATAGAGGTAGCCGAGAGAAGGCTCAGTGCTTAAAAAATGTCCCTGCAGAAGACCCAAACATTTGTTTTCAGCACTCACATTAGGGCAGCTCATATAGGGTTGTAACTCCAGCTCTGGGGCATCTGATACCCACTTCTACAGGCCCCTGAACTCACATGAACCAACCAACACAAAGACACACATGTAAACACAATATAAAGGAAAAACAAATTCTTAATGCTCTTGACTAGAGGGACTTTGGCTAGGGTGGGGACGCAAGGCAGCTAGACTTGCAGGTGAGCAGTGGCCCTTATAAAGTTTACTCTGATCCCTAGGAAAGCTAGCAGCTACTGGAAAGGGAACAAAGTGGCGTGCATTTCACAGGAATAACCTGGGAGTCTCCAAGTATAGGATGTACTGATTCTTATTAGGGACAACTTTGTCATGAGTTTGCATGGCGTTCAAATAGTCCACTTCTTCAGTCATTGTCTAAAAGCCAGACAATCAGTCCCACCCAGAGGATTTGCATAGTTGTATGTATTTCAGGCTCAGGTTTAATATCACATACAACTACTCAACACCGTTTACCCTATCTCAAGAGGTTTACCCCAATATCAATACATAAGACTCAATTCTGTGAAAGTTGAACTTTTGTAGTTCCTTCTTCCTCTTCACTGCTGTCTTCCCTTCCTTTTCTGCCTGTTTGTGCTAAGTAGTATGACTTCCCCTCCACCAATTGCCTACTCATATTTCCAAGAGTATAAATTGGCTTCCCCTATAGATTTCAGGCTAGCCAATAGAGATTCTCTTTTGGCGTTCAGAACTGAGCTGATAAGGACCAAAGATTTAGTTCCAAGTTTTCTATGCTGGCTTCCTAGAAGAAGGGGTAGGATGTAGGTGTATGTATGTACGTATGTATGTATGTATGTATGTATGTATGTATGTATGTATGTGTTACAGCTACACATGCAACAATATACAGTCAAGGGGACACGCAGAGGGCATTGACTTGGCTAGGGGAATGTGAGCATCTCTTTGAGGGGGATCTCCCAGAACACATGATTGTGTAGCATAGCAAGTCACTTCCCAGGACCTGTAGCTGCCTCTATATCTACCCCTGTGCCTTTGCTCCTGGACGGTCACTGTACTATCATCCTACATTCAACTGTACTTGACTGACTTGTCAGGTTGATGCTGCTAACAGAAGCCTCTGCATACTGGTCAGTGTAATATCTAGGCAGCCACCAGTAGCTGTTCATCTTTATCTACCCACCTGCCAAGTGCTAGCTTAAGGCCCCTGTCTCTGGGGTGAAGATGCACAGGCAACTTTGCCAACCCATGAGCTTTAGAACGTATAGGGCTTGTAGTTCTCAAAATGTATTTTGTACTGTACTTTTTATTGATAATTATTTGAATGATAGTTTGGTTTTTTCTTCCTAACAGCTTTATACTCCTTAGACGCAGTATCATCTAGAAACTTTTTCATGGGACCTTGCTAGTTATTGTGTGGAACTATTTGTTGCTTACTTGCCTGATCTCAAACTGAAGAAGCAATGTGTTAAACAAACTAAAGTTTTGGGGTGATTTTTAAATCTCTGCTTCAACAATTTTCTTTCCATTTCCATTTGTACAGGTGTGGTGTTATAACTATCAGTCTCCTCACAGATGTAGAACTGCTGATTTGTTGGCTCAAAGGGACTCTGAACAAAAGCATTGGCTTGAGCAGGGCTACTGTGCCTTTGTGGGCATAGGATGCCTCTATACCTTTGTATTTTGTAAGCAGGGCTTTGCATACTGTCCTGTCCCTGTTGTCTTTCCTGTTCTCCTTGTCCCTACCTTCCTTTCACTAAAAGTCACAAAAGCTTTAGGCAGAGCATGGAAGGCGCCAGCACATCTGAGAACAAAAGAAGTTCTGTATAATCTACATCTATAGACAAAGCAACAGAAAACACCCAAAATTCCTGACTGAGAAACCTGTTATTTCTGGGTTCCAAAGAAAGTGTGGAGAAATGTATGTATGCAGTGAAAAGCACCCACAGAGACATGTCCAAAGATAAATGGGGGAGTGGGAAATAGGGCCTTGGGAAGGAAAGGGATGCATCTGCCCTTGGTGATAGGATGTATAAGGGGTTATTCCAAGAAGAGATTAGGTCCATAGTAGGCACTCAATGACTGTCCATTAAGGGGGACGCTAGTATACTAAGTCTTCTACCATATCGTTAAATATGAGAGAAAGGGACAGAAAGGAAAGATATGGCCTTTCATTAAAGCAACCTGTTGTCTGGTTGGATATTAAAATGACCTTTTCTACAATGAAGGATGATAAAATAAAACCTCTCTTTGAGGTAGATTTCAGGAAGTGTCTAAAATCCAGCAGAACTCTGTAACAGTCTGCAATTAGTTTAGTTTAATTTTTTCTCTTAAATCAGGGTTGGCTAGAAATGACTAACTGACCTTTCAAAGCCCCTTCATATTAACAAATTTATGAATGACAGCCCTTTCTAGGCATTTATAGTAACCAATATTCCTAATGACTCAATCCATGGCTGTTTACACGATCTGCCCCATGTTTCCCGGACTCTAATGTGAAAGGCATATTAGTTCTTCTTGCTGATGGAACTTTAGCTCAATTCACATGTTACAAATTGAACACACCTCATATTTAACATATATCAGATATAACCTATCCTCAAGACACAAGCTATAAAGAATTAACATAGGAGTATGGTGAATACATTTCTAACCATGATATGCTGCTTCATCTCCTAGTTGGTGTCCTAGAATAACCACCATTTCCATTGCAGAAAATAAGGTAAACAAACTTTAGTGCTAATGAAAGAGGCTGTGAAGGAATCTACATTTACAGGAAAAATACTGAGAAGAAGAAGCCAGGGAGAAGTGAAACAAGTGGAAGACATAAAAGCTAACTGCTGAGCCGGAATCCCACAGAAAGTTGACCAACTGCCAGCCCAGGAGGCAGCTTCGGTGGGGCCAGCGTCATTGGCACTCAGACCTACTAGAACATTTTCCATGTTACCAGTAGTGTTGTGTATCCTTGCTGTTCCCAAGAAGCCATAAGAATTTCCTTTAACTTGTCAGAAAATAGCTTTGAAATGTTCATCTCTGATCAGCTATGTTAATCGATGTCAGTTACACTTTCCAATCCATGACGACACCTGGCCTCTTAGCCTCCAATCAATATCTCCACTCTTCAAGTTCTTCATCTTTGAAAGCCTCATTCTTGTTATTGGAGCTGCTGATTTTCATTATAATTAACAACAGTATAGCAAAGTGTCAAACAGTGTATACTATATATCACGCACCGTGCTAGCATTTTAACTTAGCATTAACTTCCAATGACACTGAGCAAATGTCCTCACTTATGTGTATAAATCAAGGTAAGGAAAGGATGATGTGCTTGCGCCAAGCCTCGTGATCAGTGAGTGGCAGAGCTAAGAGTGAATCCCATGTGGTCTATCTCCAGTGCCCTGTCTTCAGTCATGGTCCATACCTGCTCACTTCTGTCCTAATTATACTGCCTGCCTCCCTTAAGATCAGTGGTTCTTAACCATCCTAAAGGTGTGACCCTTTAATACGGCTCCTCATGGAGTGGTGGCTCCAACCACAAACTTTCCATTGCTTTAAATTGTGACTTTGCTACCGTTATGCATCCTAATATAAATATCAGAGATGCAGGATGTCTGATATGTGACCCACAAAAGGGGTTGCAACCCACAATCTGAGAAACGCTGCTCTAGATAGAGGGGACTATTCAGAAACCAGCACTCAGTGACAAGAGCTTAGGAAACTAGTCCCTTACCTATAGTTCCATAATTAGAAAACGGCCAAGCCCAGGTCTGTGCATCCAGCCAACCTTTAGTTCCTAACTGTTCACCTGTATTACTGTGTTCCTTCCTCACATCTCCTCTCTTCTACACAGGCATCCAAGTGACCATGCTACACCAGATTAGAGGAATTCACATCTCGGCTGGTTAGCATCAGACGTCAGACATCGGATGCTGTGCAAGCTTGCCAAGGCCTTCCTAGCAGCCCAACTGTCATGTTACTCATGGCTCCTGGCCAAATCACACCACCACTGCAACAGTCCCTATGGCCTTCCTCTTTCTTCAAGATACCTAATTCTCATCTATCTTCCTTCTTGTTGAGAACACAGAGGCAATCTTACCTGAACGGCTATACAGCTCAAAACATCTCTGGTCGGGTATATGTTTTCTTTCCCCCTTCCTAGGCAGACCTGCTCTGACTTAGTCCCTTCTCGCCTCCACAGGGATATGGCTCCATGTTTATTCTTTTAGCCTTGCATCTCCCAGGTCTCCCCCACAGTAGCATCCTGCCCCCTGCCTAGGGTGGCATCTTGCTCCTCTACTCACCTCTCTGCTAGTCCCTCTCTCAGCTCACGCTGACACACCTTCTATTCTTCCTTCCCCTGAGTTCTTAGTTCTTTATTTATAATGCTTCAAGCATTTAAAACATTAAACATCTGTGAATGCATGTTTCTCAATGTCACTGACCAGTTATTTCTAGTCGCTGTTTTTCTGTTTGTTTGTTTTTGTTTTTTATTTTTTATTTTTATTTAATTAAACCAACACATCTGCAAAACTAGAAAATGCTTTGGGAGTACAAATAGTTCCACAATGCATGGAAAACGTTTTCCCCCTTTTCTTGTCCTTAAGTAACCATGACATGGTGCCTCTTGAGTCCCTCCAGGGAAAGGAGTATAGATGTTCACTTGTCTTTCTTGTTCTTTACCCTACAGGCTTCATAGGATCCATACATGTCTATATTTTCTAGTTTCCAGAGTGCAAGGTATCAGATCCACAGCTCCTTATCAGAACTTACTTGGCATCCTTCATCACATCTGCCGAGCTAATAGGCAGGCTGGATGATAACTTTTGGAACCAAGTCCCTCTGGCTTATCATGTCACGTCTTCAACTTTCGCATTTGTACCCACCCCCAGCCCCACTGCAATAGGAAGCTCACCTGGTTCTTCATCAGCAGTGAGAATCCTTGCCTTTCCCATGGCTCTGCAGTGAGACAAAGCTATCCGAGGCCTGTCACTAAATGCACAACCCTTCAACTTGACTCCCCTGTTTTACCCACCTGTTCCTCTCTTGCTGTTTAGCAAAGATCCTGTATTCTCCTGGTTGTACGTACCGGCTATAACATTCCACTATTGGCCCTCTTTCCCTTTTCAGTTTCTCTAATTGGATAATCACTCACAAAAAGACAGTGCTAACTACCCCCAGTCCTATCCAGCCTCAGGCAAAGATCTGTCAATGTTCTCAGAAGACCCATACTCATGTCTTCTTGTTTGCTGGACACAATTACCTGCACTGTGGCCTGAGGTCTCACATTTGTCATCTGACTTCAGGATTTGTCATTCTCATGTCTTTGGACATTTTTCCCCCTCATAAGTTCTCTTGTTCTGCTGACGGCACCACCAGTGACTAGGCTCATAACACAAGAATCATCTTTGATTTTGTTTTGGTTCATTTAATAATAATTATTAATAATACTTATTATTATTAATGAATTATTAATAACAATTCGCTTTCCCACACATATCTTTTTTTACTTATGTATCTATTAGATATTTTCTTTATTTACAGTTCTTTTTTTTTTTATTATTTTCTTTATTTACATTTCAAATGCTATCCCGAAAGTTCCCTATACCCCNCCCCCGCCTCTGCTCCCCTACCCACCCACTCCCACTACTTGGCCCTGGCCTTCCCCTGTGCTGGGTCATATAAAGTTTACAAGATCAAGGGGTCTCTCTTCCCAATGATGGCCAACTAGGCCATCTTCTGCTACATATGCAACTAGAGACTCAAGCTCAGGGGGTACTGGTTAGTTCATATTGTTGTTGCACCTACAGGGTTGCAGCCCCCTACAACTCCTTGGGTACTTTCTCTAGCTCCTCCATTGGGGGCCCTGTGTTCCATCACATATCTTACTGAGTCTATACTGTCGGTTATTACTGAGTCTATACTGTCGGTTACTACTGAGTCTATACTGTCGCTTACTGCCTATTTTCAATGAAAGACCACTTCTCTAAGGCCCACATTGCACAACCTTGTCTGCCTGGTTGGTACTCTTCCTTCCTGCCCCAGTCTTTAATCACACAAGAATGTAAAACGCTATTGCAGCATTGCTGCTTGCAGACCTTCCAACTGCCAGCTTCTTTGTACTGAGTCTGATCCCTGGTAGAAGTTCTGCACTGTTCTATTCCATCTGGTATCACAACACCTTTTACCCATTCTTCCTCACATGCACCATACTCTCATCAAATCTTGGGAGTTTTTCCTCCTTCTGTTCATTCTTAATGAAAAAGTCTCTTCTATAATGCATAGTTTAGCCCTTCCTGGTCTTCTGAGACTGGCAATTCACAAATTCATATAATTTGTGAATATTTAGACATGTGTCTGTTCTCCTCTAAGTATGGGTGCTAGATGTGATGATTAATAGTACGGAGCTAGCTGAGATCAATGGCGCCTTTAATCCCTGGAGGTTGAGACTGATGGATCTGAGTTCAAGGACAGCCTGCTCTTACATAGTGAGTTCTAGGCCAGCCAGGGCTATAGCTTTGAGACCCTATCCCAATAAATATAGAAGTTAATCTAAATTTTTCAGTTCAACAATGAGCCTTTTTTTTTTTTGCATAAGTGTTTACCATGTCATACCTCCAATACATTCACACTAAAAATTATTTATAAAGTGTTTACTCGAAATTCAAATTTAAGTAAATGGTTCTGTGGTCCTGTATTTTAATTGGCAACTCTAGTTTTTCCAACAGCCGGAGTACTGTGCTTTTAGTAATGGCAGAAAGGTAAGGTAAAAGTGACTGAAGAGTGTGGTTTCAATGTTGTCCTTTGACATCCTTTCTGACCCACTGAAGACATCAGCTCTATAGATTTCATGCACTGGGGAAGGAATGATTGTGAATTGGCCGTTGCAGTGGGTACCCTGGTGCTCTGCCGATGCTAAAGCACACGCCAATCTATCGCCCGTTCTCTGTGTCTTTGCTCCGTTCTGAGGTGTTTAATGAACAAAAATCCCATTATTTCCATTCAGGACAGAGCCACTGAAATCATTGAAAATGGCAGTACGAAAAAGCATACACTTGTGAAAGGCTAGAAATCAGATAGTTAAAAAAAAAAAAGTTGAAAATGCTAAGAAAATAACAAATGTTGCACACATATATGTGCTGAATTGATTTAGAGGAAGAAGGATTGTGAAGGACAAAGCAAGTCATGCAATTTGTGGAAAGTGCTGTACTTATGTAATTGAAAATCATCAGCACGGGATGAGGAAAAATGACGGCCAGAAATAAGGGAGGAAAGGGTTTCAGAGTGTAGCTGGGAGAGTAGCAGCAAAGCCAGGAGCCTCACGTTAGCTTCCAAGGGCCCAGGGATCCACCGAGAATCCAGAGGAATGGGCCAAAGACAATTCTGAAGGTTGAAAGCGCTATTCGCGTCTATGGCCTGAGGCAGGATGGCCACGGACTGAGCCCATGTGGGCAAGTACTGAGCTTCCATCTTCTGAGTAAGTGCCTAGCTGTTAAACTCTGCAAGGCAATACACCGTGGACTGACACCTAAGATGGAAATGTCTTCAATAACAACAAGAGAAGCCTAGTTTCCAGACCTTAGGTCTACATTCACACCATTATCTGGTAGAAATTATTGCAGGATACAAGTATGTGGGCTGTTTCCCACTGTACAGTAGGTGGGTGATTGTTCAACCTTCTTCCCTTCCTTTTTCTCGAAGCCCTCATCTTTCATCTTGTATTGCATTGCAAGGAGAAAGCACTTCTGAATTTCCCTTCACATTTCACAGAGCCACAACTATTTGTATATCATAAATACTACATGAATGAATAAATTTGGTTACCTAGAAACAAAATTCTTGATTTTGCACTTTAACAAAATACTCAGTAAAACATTAAGTGGTAGGCTCAAAACAATAACTCAACTTTTTTTTTTTGAATGTGATAATGTTGTAAAGGAAAAAAAATAAAATGATAAATAATACTATAGTGGCATACATTTGGAATTCTTGCAACCACAAAGCTAAGGCAGGCTTCCTGAGTTCCAGACTAGCTTGAGCTACATAGTGAGACCAGGTCTCAAAATAAAATAAATTTAGGAAGTGGATTAGCCAAAGCTAAGGATATATGAAGAAACCTTAAGGAAATATACTAGCTTATATGATAAGTAAAATACTATGGCTATACATGTGAATGTGCATGTACATATGTATGTATGTATTGGTGTATATGTGCATGTGTGTGAGTTTGAATAAAAGTCGCCTACATGAGTTTCCTGCTGAAAGAAGAAATGGTTTATAAAATGAAAATCTTAGGGGCAGTAACAAGGTGCCTCCCTACCTGTTTTGGGTCAGGGAGACTCCCATGGGCATCAAACATAACACAAAATATTGTTAGTGCTTAAATCTCTATTGCTGATGGCATCATTTACTTTGGATGCAAGACATAAAGAAATTAGCCTTAATCAACCAGGGAGCTCTCTGTTTCATGGCTCACTTATACTCTGCCAGGAGGTTTGGGGTAGGCTGCTGAGGAGTAAAATACATCTGTGGTCTTAGCACAGGATCCTGCTACCATTGCCTTCCAGGTAAGATGCGCCTACTGGTGCAATGGTGGCTTGGTGGTTATGAAGGCAACCTACGGCTTTCCAATTGGATAGAAGGCCCACATCACAGGAGGGATTTCATGCCTGCTACTATAAAGCTTGTCAAAAGCCCTTGTTTGGGGGGGCCCCTAGGCCCTAGGAGGAAACCTATTACTGCTGTTTTACTAGATGATCATATTGTCAAACTGCCTTCTAAATATGCTCGTAACTATTAGATTTGTGTTGCTCTCAACTTATGATCAAGGACACTTTTTCAGGGGGTAGGGGGAGTGGGTTGCCATTAATACAAAGACTCATAACAGTGCAACATGCTAAGCTGTGGATGAACAATATACATCAGTCCACACAGCTATCCAAAGCTCAAAGAACATGGCAGAAGGGAGCCTAGGGGGAAAAAAAAAATGTAAGAGCTGATGAATAGAGAAGAGAGCTGACTTGTGGATATGACCCAGATTTTTTCATACAGCAACTCACAGTAGCTGCTGGTCACCTGCACAAGACCTACCTAAGATCAAACTAGTTAAAGTTCCATCGTGGATTTGGGATGGGTCCCTGAGGTGCCACACTTGGTAGATGGGGTATTGGCATTTGATGACAGCAGAGTGAGTGATGATAATCTCCCTCCTCTAAGGATGTGGCTATTGGTACATTTCCTACGTTCCAGTGGGTGGCTGAAACCCAAGAGCATATGAGCAGAACTAGAAGGAATAGATATGATCAAAATACACTGTATAGATAGATGTATGAAAATTTCAATGAACAAACAGAATATAATTTAAGGTAAAAATTATCTTAAAACAGAAAACCTTTGCAAACATCAACAAAAATAAAACATAAATGAGATACATATATATATTCTTAGTGTAAGTTTTAAAAATTAATTTCATGTGCACTGGTATTTTTCCTGCATGTCTGTCTGTATGTGAGGCTGTCAGATACCATGGAACTTGAGTTATAGTCTGTTGTGAGCTGCCATGTGTGCTGGAGATTGAACCTGGGTCTTTTGGAAGAACAGGCACTGTCCTTAAATGCTGAGCCATCTTCCCAGCCCCTCATAAATTATATTTTAAATACCAGATATGCGATAAGGATGAGGAACAGCATTAATGTAATGAAAATACAGTAGAAAGAGGGGAAGAGTTAAATTCTGGGAGAATTCTAGGAGTAACTAACCCAGACCTTGTAGGGACTGCAAGTCTTACAGAAGCAACCTTTAGACTGAAATCTGAGGGAAGATCAATTAGGTGGAGGGAAAGGTTTAAGGTACAAATGATAAAAAAATAAGGCACTGCTAAGCCCAAATGACAATAGGAACTCGATACTCTGCTCCACTGAAGGGTACGGCTGTGGTGTGTGGCAGAAAGCCAAACGGCAGCTGGTTAGAGTGGTCAAGAGAAGCTTCCGTGCCTCAGGGAACATCAGCGTGCTCCTAAAGAGGCTTAAACAGGCAGGAGATGGCTGAGAATGTAAGTTCCGAAAAGCCCAGGCAAACTGACTTAAGGCTACCTCGGGTACCGGAAGATGTCTGAAAAATCTCCTTTGGGAAACAGCTTGCCTTTCTTGCCCAGAGCCCCATTCATTATTTGGGATTTTTATAAGGCCATTTTCATGCATGTACATAGTACCCTTTGCATATATCTGCACTGAATGTCCTTCCTTCCTTCTTTCCTTCTTTCCTTCTTTCCTTCTTTCCTTCCTTCCTTCCTTCCTTCCTTCCTTCCTTCCTTCCTTCCTTCCTTCCTTCCTCCCTCCCTCCCTCCCTCCCTCCCTCCCACTTGTTCCCTTTGTCCCTTGGACAGTTTTGATTCCACCTTCATGTCATCAGTACAGGCATGATTTTATTTAGGATATTTAGGGTGCCCAGGGCTCAGGCCTGTTCTCTTTCCCTTCAGATCTTCTCTTACTACTGCACTTATGGTTTGTCTTCTCTGCAATGGCTCTGACCTCCTTTACATCTAACTATGTCTGTCCTTCCAGGCCTGATCCTCAGCTCTTCTTTCTTGCTATTCTTTACACCTTGACCTCCCTCTACCTGCTGGCTTTAAATAGCATCTTGGCTCTGACAAGTCCCAAATGAGCATCACCAGTCAGGACATTTCTCTGCCTTCCAGACTCATGTACTTGGCTTCCTAAATGAACTCTGAGCTCTCCTTTCAAAATTATCCATCATGTGTTCCTAGTACTAGTAATGGCAAAGCCATCCTCCCTAGGCATAGGCCCAAATTTGGAACCACCCAAAGCATCTTTGTTTTTCGTATCAATCTAGCATCAAACCCTTGGATCCAAAATATGACCTTTCCCCTAAATATTGTTATCTCCCATCCAGTCTGAGCCACGGTCATCTTGAACCTACATCACTCTAAAAGCTTAGCCATCATGACAGACTATGGTTGCAATAGATCATTGTAATGGATGTCCTTGCTTCTGCTCTGGTTCCCTATAGGTTTACACTTGACACTGAAGTTATGGTTTATCTTTGCAAATATTAGGTCATGTTGCTCTGAATAAAATCCACACCACCCCATGGCTTTCCACTTCCTTTGGAGTCAAGGTCAAAGTCTTTACAATGGCTTGCAATGCAATGTAGTTTTCTCTCTCGCCTCACATCTGCAGTCTTGACCATTACTAGTACTCCTGTTGTAACTTTGCTCTGCATGACCTTGGCTTCTTATGGCCTTAGAGTCTTCATCTCCTCCTAGTCCACTAACTTTTCATACTCACCCTCACCCCAGGTACCCCAGACTTGTGCCGTCTCGATTCTACTGTCATTATATTACAGAGTCTTTCTCCGAATACTTTATTGAAAAAGAGTCAACTTTCCCTCAAAGCCTGCCCAAGGTCCTCACCCTACTTTATTTCTCTCCGCCACATGTCACATCATTGCCGAGTACTTCCTGACATTTATATTTATGCCATCTTTCTTCAGTAAAACTGTGAACTTTATGGAGCCTATAATGTGTTGTGCTTAGGGCAGATTTTTCCCCTCAACGGAACACATCTTAGTTCACAGTGAGGACTCGTAAGTGACTATTGAGTGGATGGATGGAAGTGATTGGGTAGAAATTGAGAGGAGCCAGTGAACCAGAGATTTGTTTCAGCATAGATGAGGTAGATAGGGATGGAGGGATGGTTGGTTGGATACAGGAGGTAAGAAAGATAGAGCCTGTCCAGGTTTCTGACCCAGAACACTGACTGAATGGTCAACTGTTTATGAAATCAGAGAAGAGGGATGGACTGGAGGACTAGACACAGGGACAGAGAAGGATAAATTGAATCTTGAATGTTGGAACTAAGGCTATTCAACTGCAGATACCTGAGGCAGTTGGAGCCATTGGTTTAATTTCATGGAAAGCATTCATTTTCTCCTGTTTCTCCTCCTCCCCCTCCTCCTCCCGCTCCTCCTCTTCCTCTTCCTCACTCTCCTCCACCTCTTAAACTCATTGTATTTCCATGTGTGCATGTCTCTTTCTATTGGTCTCTGGGCACCATATGCATACAGTGCCTTCAGAGGGCACAAGATGGATGGCCTTTGATACCTAGGAACTGGAGTTACAGGTGGCTGGGATCCACCATGTAGATGCTGGAGAAACAATCTAGGACCTCTGGAAGAGCAGCCAGTGTTCCTAACCTCTGAGCCATCCCTCAAGCTCTGCAAGTATTCATTTCCATAGGGAGAGGGAAATTGTGTGGGCGGGTGCTAGAGAGAGATGAGAGCCCAGAACCATATTGTGAGGTAATGCTGCATCATGACAGTGCACGACTCTGGTGAGAGCGGAAATCCAGCCGCCCCTCCAGAGCATACAGCCATTCAGCGATCCCCTCTCTCCAAGCCTCCAAGGAGTCTCATTGTCAGAAGGCAACCATTTTTCAGTCTGACTCTGGGGGGGGTTCGTGCTTGCCATTCAGAACCTACTATATTTTACTGCACCTCCTGACATTGTTACACAACATTTATTGAAAGCACATTTGATGGTAATGAAGTTTCTATTAACTATGATTAAATCTCATAAAGCACCTGAAGATAATTTAAGATGTGCAGAAGCAGAAAATGAAACATTCGGTTTAGTACATTAGGAAACGTAATTGATTAAATTATCTCATTTACAATAAGTGCTTTCATGAGCTATGCAGTGCACATATTTCCCCCAGTTTGTCATTATGACTTGCCAACACATATCTTAAGACTTCAGTTTCTTTTTGTACCTCCCTGCAATTCAAAGCTAGCTCCTTTGCCTGTCTGCTTTCGAGAACAGTGTAGAAAACTCCCTCTGACTGCTGGAGTCTAGCCGCCAGGAGTGGTAGAAGATGCTGTGTACCGCTATATGTAGGAACAGGTTGTTTCTCAATTATCTTCATAATTGACTTTGATTTTGCATCAGGGATGATTCACGTCATCTTAAATTCAGCCCCACACTCACTGAAGGCCTAGCCTGAGTTTGGGTAATGCACTTTTAACCATGCAGCTCACAGAACTCCGACTGGATTCCCCTGGGAACCTTTTGCAATCACGTTGATGCTGGTACAGTTTTATTTTTAGGGAAATCACAAATTAAAATAGTTTAAGTGATTCTGTTGCAGTACCCAGCAATTAAGCCTGGTGCTTAGGAGCAAGAACCCCAAGCCAAAACTGAATTCAGGAGTCCCTACAGAAAAGAAATGGCTTCTGTGGGGTTTATGGCTGAAAGTACAGATGTAACCAAATTAGAAAGGCACAGGATTCCTAAACTGAGCATGAAATTAATTTTTAAAAACACACACACACATGCATTCCTAAATTATCCTCATCATTGGTCACCACATAGACAACTATGATCTTGTCATAGGGCACACAAAACCCAGCGGGTGGCACACTAATGAGACTAAGAAGCAGTTGAGTGTCCACTCATCCCAGATATTATGCTGAGAGTCAAGACTCAGACACGGGCTGCATATGGAAAGACAAGATCCTCCTTCCCTCAATGTGTTCATGACAATACACACACACACACACACACACACACACACACACACACACACACACACAACTGAGTTGTTCCCATCTCGGTCTTCAAAAGCAAGTGTGCATGAAACCAGAAGTCTGCTCTCTAGGCACCAAGGGTTTCTTTATAAGCAGCTGGGCTGGCATCAGTAAATAAAGATACTGAGGAGAATTTTGTTTTACAGACTTCTCAGACGGCAAGCTAGTGGCCTCTCTGTGCTGCTGGCTGCGCACAGCAGGGCAGTGGAGCACAAACAAAATGGCTGGATTTTCCTCTCAAGTCTCCTAAGATGGCCTACCCCTGGGTACCTATTTCTGTCTGTCTTCTAAGGTTTTAGGTTTTTTTTTTTTCCCCCCGAAGATATTAGCTAATGAAAGCTGTTAACTTTCCTAAGTGCTTTGAATTCCAGTGTTGCAGATTTAAATGATCAAACGTCATTCATCTTGTATTAAATGAGAGAAATGAGACACAGACGGGTTTTCCAAGCTTCGCATTCCAAAGCAGCTGGACAGCTGTCTAATTTTGCTCAGAGCTTACATCTGGGGATAATATATATATATATATATATATATATATATATATATATATATATATATATCACATATGATATGTTCCTATATATAGCAACAGTATATATTCGTAATCTCTAAATTCATGTAATTCCTTAAACACAATACCATGTAGATCTTAGGAGTATCCATCATCATGGATTCTAATTCCCTTATTTTCTCCTACATAGTCCATGCTTATTAAGTTGCCATCATACTCCAAGATTCTGTGCTGTTTTTTCTCCCATCCAGAGAGGGCTAAGGCCATGGTTCTCAAACTGGCTGCACAAAGCAATCACTTGGGGAGCCCTGAGAATGAAAGGTTTCTGGATTCTAATTCCTGCCCACCCTCCCCACTCCCAATCTTGGTTTCCCAGGTACAGCCTGGGAGTATAATTTTTTAAAAGGCTTCGAGGTTACCGTAAGTGCAGTCAAAGCTGATCAAATGGCCAGCTGCCAACCGCGTAAGATATGCTCCGTTCTCTAAATCCTCTGGATGCAAAACAGACATAATCCGAAGGCTGCTTCATAAAGCAAGCCTGGAGCTAGGGAACTAAAGGCACGCCAGCACCAACACCAACACTCAGCTTCAATGCATTGCCCTGTGGAGGGAGGGCTGGCTCCTAATCTACATAGTTACCATGGATGCCACAGCAGCTGAGACTCTAGGTTTCTGTTCTCCAGAACCCTTCCTGCCCTGCTATTCCTGGAAGGGCTAAGAGCCAGGCTTTTGCCTACAAGGCTGCTTTCCATGCAAGTGTGTACTGACAAATATTTATTAATTTTAATGCTATAAATCTCTCCAGAAATAAGAATCCTAGATGACATTTGTGGAGAAATGGACTTATAGGCAGAAAGAATCAAGAAGAGAGATTTACTTTTGCTTTGAGGGAGGGGAAGGGCGTGCATATTTCTTTTTGATTTAAACCTCCGATATGTGACTTCAAACTCAATGAGGAGAGGCCCCGAAAGCCCTGGATCTGTCAGAGGACTTCGGTTCTGTTTGGCTCCTGAACAAATACAACAGTAATGCAGCAAATATGAGAATAAATTATTCCACAAGAGGAAAAATAACTTACTTTGGGGTTTTATTTCATGAAGAGGTTTTTTATCTAAAAGAAAGAAAGAGAAAGAGAAAGTTGCATTTAATAAATTTACATGGAGCAGAT
The DNA here is from genome assembly GCF_900095145.1 of Mus pahari. Taxonomy (NCBI): domain Eukaryota; kingdom Metazoa; phylum Chordata; class Mammalia; order Rodentia; family Muridae; genus Mus; species Mus pahari. The sequence continues at coordinate 46,318,511 of NC_034608.1, forward strand.
ATATTCCCTGTATTACTTTGTACGGACCTTTATAAATGATACATTTTCTCCTATTTGCAGGCAATACGGATTATGGGGGCCCACATTTTTCTTTTGCATTCCAATTTTTATTTTTGCCTCTTTTTTTTGAAATATTTCCATATAATGATTATTTTATTTACGAATATATTTTTCTCTCTGGTTTGCTAGCATATTTTTTCCCTCCATTGCTTCTGCTAGATTCTTATCTGCATGATAAGTGCAGGGAGCTTGCAGCCTGCTCCTTTTAACGTCCAGTGAGCAGCCTGCTCAGGTAGGAGATGCCATTTCACTATACATGAAGACGGGAACAAAAAAAAAAAAAAAAAAAAAAAAAAAAAAAAAAANAAAAAAAAAAAAAAAAAAAAAAAAAAAGAAAAAAAAAAACAGGAAATAAATATTTAAAGGGATCCTGCATTGGCTTGCAATAATCATGGTCTGTCAGTAAACTCCCCAACTGCCTATGGAGCCTTTCCCTGGGGCTACGGGTGTGGTGTTGTGAGCAATTTGGATCTGGGTTTCTGTTTCTCTTTTCCTAATCTGGGTGTTGTCTCACCCAGTGAAGAAGGGTCACTGTAGATGCAGCAAGGTGGTGGGATGTGCGTGAATAGGGAAGGCACTCAGCTGGGTTTCAGAGGTCAGAGGTCAGAGGCAGCTGAGGCAGCTGGCATCTTTCTCCCCAAAGTTCTCTGCCCACCACGCACTCTCTGGTCCTGAGTCCCAGCAGCATATAGTTCTGAATCTTACACCGGCGATGGTGCCCGAGGAGGTTTCCTCTGTTTTACCCAGGACCCCTCTCTTTCCTCCACCTCAGTCCAAACACCACCGCACTGTAGAAGGCAGTGTACGTATAGAAGGCAGGAAGAATAGCGCACTTCCAGGATGCTAGGGTTCAAGACGTTGCACAGCCTCCTGCTCTCAACAGGGTGTCCAGCCCTCTCACGGTCCTCTTCTAGGCTTAGGGGACCTTGTCAGACGACACGGGTCAAGGTCATTGGTGATCATTCAGAGTCACATCGCTCGGACTGTGAGAGGTTACCTTCCCCAGACTCTTCGCTCTCTGTGAGTCTGAAGATGAGCCATCCTTAGTGAGGATTATGGCTTGTGGGTTATGGGTTTAACAGAATCAAACACAGCATGCTACTCATTTTAGAACTTCATAAATATTATCTGACTGACTACCCAGTCACCCCTCCCAGGCAGATAGGGTGCTGTGGTCAGAGTTTGCCCAGGAATTTCTACTAACTAAACCCACTTCAGAATTCCATATTGATCTCAACGGAGAGTTCCTTCAGTACATAACTGCAGCGTGCTTTGTGTGTTTAGCTATCTGACCTGCTATAGAAGTAGATTTGCCATGCTAGGTGCAAACCCATCCTCCTGTATGTGGATCATATAACAGTAGGGAAAATGACACAGCAGAAGGCACTGTCGTCAAATGAACAATTTCTGGGAAGACAATGTATTATTTATATTGACATGCTTACTCAAGATTTTCATTCAGGTTTCGAAGAACACTTGTGTGCTCCCTTGCTGCACAGACTCGGCACATTTCCCTGGGAGCAAGCAGGTGGCAGCTGGGGAAGCCCAGATGCTACTGCTCTTAAGAAGTAGAAGGCAAGGACTTTGGTGGCTTCAGCCAAGCTTCCCGTTTTGCTAACTGCAAAGCATCTGAAAGCATTTGGCAAGGCACTGAAGAGACTGGCAGGCCGGGGCTAAGATGCCCGGATGCGATACATTGCTACAGATGCAAGAGGAGATGGGAGACACCTGTTTAGAACTCTGGCTAAACTCAACAATATTTTTCTTCTAAACCATGAGAGTGGGCATAATTATTATACTGGAATGCCCTTAAAAGCAGGCGAGATACAGGAGGGAGCCTCAGAATAACTCATCCAATATAGCCAAGTTGTGAGAAAACTGGGGTGGTGGAATTCTAGTGTGGATAGCTCTGAAGTAAGAGTGAGTATGGCTGACACGCCAAGGGTTAAGGTCTGGAGACAGAGAACCCAACATAAGTGCACATGAGGCGGGAACCTTGCATTTCCCTCTGACCAAGCTCCAGTGCCAAGGTAATTGGTACATAAAAGGCAGATTGGGAGGCTGAACTGGCCTTGGTCTTTAAGGGTTCCACATGCCTTCCATGTGTCTTCAATGCTCCTACTGTGGACCAGGCATAGAAATGCCCTCAGGGTTTCCTATTCAGGTTTAAGTGGAATGTCTACAGGACCACAAACCACAGGGTTGGCCCAGGTTTGGCTTACTACCTGCAGTAAGTGGTGTCTGATGAAGTAAATTCGCCATGTGATGATGATTATGAGCCCCATTAGTTCATGATGGTGTTTATTTATTTATTTATGTATTTTGCTACTGCTTGGAGACTGATCACAATGCCAGGTCAGGAACTTCACAGATTTGGTCTAGTGTCTCGGCTATAGTGAGAGCAAACTGAGTCAGAGCTTAGTTTCTTGATAGGTAAAGGAAGAATAGAATCCAGAAATTCTCTAGGGACCCTTTGCTTCCATCCACCCATGGTTAGTCTTCCGGAGCTCAACCTATGCCATGGGGACAAAAGCCACTCATACTGGTTTCCTGCTGCAGTGTCTAAATGCCTCAAAAGGCCACTATTCTACTGGCCAGCGTGTTTCTCATGTCAATCAACATCTTGTAGATGAAACTGGAAAGCTCTGGAGCCCAGATACATCCCTCCCCTGGCATTAACATCCAAATTGGGTTCTGCTGTGTTTTGTTATATAAGAATACCTTGCAAGGAAGCTGCCAGATCACAGCCTTTTCCTCAGTAAAACACTGAACGTGACGTCCGCCGCCTGCATGCACTACAGAAGGCTAGCTACTGACCTCGCCAACTTTGAAGGCTTGGCCCGTTCCACAATGAGGTCTCATTCTCTTTGCATAATCACTCTCTCGAAAAGCTCAAGGCCATGAAACAACTTGGCCTTGGTCAACCACATCCTCTCCACTTTAATTTCCCCCTCTCCAAAGGCCATATTCAAATGCCCCCCTTAGTAAATTAGTCCATTAGGGCCATGGTTCTTAATGTTGGCTGCACACTAGAATCACCGGGGGAGCTTTTAAAATAAACACCCATGCCTGGGCCCCAATCCAAGAGCTCCTGATTAATTGGGGTTTGTGTTTTTGCGATTACTACTACTTCCTGGCAAGAAATCAGAGACCCCGTGTGGTCAACACCAGTGAGTGTCTGCTTCCCTAAGGGTCTGGGAGGTAGCAGCACACAGACAGGTCTGGGAAAGTTGGTTTTCTGTTTGACAGGCATTGAAATAGTGCAGTCTGGAGCCAGTAGTGGCTAAGCAGTAGTTTGGGGGGAATTCACAGCCACTTCCCAAGGTCTGCCTTAAGCCCTGGGAGGGCAAAAGGATGGAAGGAAATTGATGGAAGGTAATTGTAACTCTGCCTTATTTAGAGGTTTATTTTAGAAAAATCGTGTTTGCTGTTTAGTTACTAAGTGTCCTAGACAGGCACAGGGGAAGAGAAATGTCTACTACACAACAGAAACACTGCTAATGTTAACCCAGACATGCACATTTAAGTTTTAAATTTTTATTTATATAATATTACATATACATATTGTATGCTTATATGTGTGGTAGTGTGAAAATATAGGGAATTTCCAGTCAGTCATGTTAACACATGCCAGCAAGATTCTGCTGAAGGGACCCTGATATAGTGAGCTCTTGTGAGGCTATGCCAGTGCCTGGCAAACACAGAAGTGGATGCTCACAGTCAGCTATTGGATGGAACACAGGGTCCCCAATGGAGGAGCTAGAGAAAGTACNCAAGGAGCTGAAGGGGGNTNCAANCCTGTANGTGGAACAACAATATGAACTAACCAGTACCCCCTGAGCTCGTGTCTCTAGCTGCATATGTAGCAGAAGATGGCCTAATCGGCATCACTGGGAAGAGAGGCCCCTTGGTCTTGCAAACTTTACATGACCCAGCACAAGGGAAGGCCTGGGCCAAGTAGTGGGAGTGGGTGGGTAGGGGAGCAGGGGCAGGGGGAGGGGGGTATAGGGAACCTTTGGGATAGCATTTGAATTGTAAATAAAGAAAATATCTAATAAAAAATAATTTAAAAAAAGAATAAATAGATAAATCCCCCCCAAAAAAATTCTTAACATAGATATTCATATGTTATGTTATGACAGGAAATAAGTTGGGAAATAAAAGTCACAGATTTTAAATAAAAAAAAAAAAAGAAAGAAAGTAAATTCATAGCTTACTCTTCTGCTTTCTGCCTTTGTCATTCCTTACTACAGTAGAAATGCGGGAGTTTTGTGACTCCCACCCCCTGCCAGTATGTGTGTGTGTGTGTGTGTGTGTGTGTGTGTGTGTGTGTATGTATAAAGGTGTAAATTGGAGGAAGGGGAGGGAGGGATAAGGAATGGAAAGCAGCAGCGGGAGGGAGGGCTGGAGCACTTGGCTTTTTACTTTGGGTGATGATTCTTTCTTTTCTACCTTAATTTAGTCTTTCCCTCCCATTCAGTTTCCCAAAGCCTTTCCATGGGATGCATTGTTCTTGAGAGCTATTTATAAAGCTACCCCCTGGCACCTAGCCAGTACTAGAAACCAAATGCAGCCAGCCTCACGCAACTCATGCATATGCTGGGGACATGAGGGAGCAGGTCTAAGGAGGCAGCAGCCCTGGGCAGAGAGACTCTGTCTCCTACCCCCACATTCTTCCAATGCTGTGGGCTGGGATTCTCTGACACCTGTGCCCCCCCCCCCCTTTTAAAAAACTGCTCTCAGAGTTGCGTGCCTCCAAGCCTCCTAGGATCAATACACTGCATGGGGACAGCAGCTCTCTCCCCAGATGACAAGGCCAGCCTGTCACTACAGTCCACATTTAACCTTTGTTTACTTCAGTTGCTTTTCCAGAGACCACCTTCACTTCCTTCTCTGTAGTCTGCATTCTTTGAACACTTTTCTGACCCAAAAATACGCATATCAACACTTTCATTGTAATTTCGCTTTGAGCGTTTTTCCCGAACTCACACTGTTGAGTTGGCCAAAATGTGGAGTCAATTTTTCTCCCCCCACACCCTTGATGTTTTATTTGTTTCCATTTCTAGCCTCAGCAAACAATACTGAACCCCGGTCCTTTGCCACCTCAGACAATAGCCCATCTCTCTGCTTTTGTGGTCTCACCCCAACAACTATGAATTTGTTTCTAGAGATCTTCAACTATACTCATGTAACTGTGTCTGTGATCCATCTATTTACTCTTCAGCTCCATCGTAAGCTACATTTCAGGTTATGGCATTGCCTCTCTTTGGGACACCCCTCTCAACAATTTCCCAGAAAAGCCTACTGCTTCAGAGGTGTGGATCCTGACATCTCTGGTGATTGCTTCATTAGCAGACGTCACTCTCCTCAGTTTGAACAGCTTACAGTCAATAAAATACAGAATAAGTTATTTTTTTAAAAACCTAATGATTTTATGTTTAGATTTTCCATATTTTGAACTCATGTATGCCTGTCATTTACAGGTTCCTAGGATGTACCACGCAAGACATTGATGAATCTGTTGCGTCTACGTGGCATTAAAAAGGTAGAGTCATGAGAGGAATCGTATGGAGAGGGCTGGACAGATGATGCGGTTGGCAAACCACCCCAAATAAATGTGAGGACCTAAGTTTGGATCCCTAGCATCATCATGTTTATGTTGGGTGGGACACTCTGGCTCACCTACAATCCCAGCATGAGGGAGGGGATCCCTGGAGCTAGCTGGAGAGATAAACTAGCCAAATTGAGGAGCTCCAGGTTCAAGTGAGAAATCCTGCCTCAATAAATGAATTGAAGAGTGATCCAGGAAGATACTTGATTGAATCTTGCAGCCCCAACCCCATCCCATACATACACAGACACACAATAAAATATGTACCCAAGCACACCACAACACACACAACTGTAAAACAAAACAAATCACTCAGAGGAGCTGATTAAAAGTTGCTTCATTATTTGCAGATGGGTGGTGGTGGTGGGGAAGCTGGAGTTATTGATTATCAGTGTGTGTGTTTCACTTACTCAAGCATTACCTCTTTCCCAATACCAGAGATAATTACCAGCCTATTTTATGCCCTCTGAATGCTGCCCAAGGCTGGAGGAAGTCGGGGGGGGGGGGGGGGCTTCCTGAAAGCCTGTATTAGCACTGAAGATAATTAGACAGATAGGAGGCCTGCTTGACATTGGAGACATCATGGTGCCTGAGTGGCAGGCAGACGCTGACTGGACAGGTAAGGATTCTAGTCTCCTGGTGTTCAAACACACAGAAGTGCAGCGACCAGTACATGTGTTCACTCTAAACCCATCTAATGAGCAAATTGCAGAACAGATAAGTGGGAGAGTCTTCTTATTTTGTGTGTGTGTGCAGTGTGTGTGTGTGTGTGTGTGTGAATTCCTCATTGTGCTTTCCTGGTAAGTTTGCAGGGGAGAAGGGGAGACCCAGTGATGGTCACATATTTACCATATCACAAGATGGGTTAAAGCCTCATTTTCCCGCCCCCAAGTCGCATCAGCTTCCCAATATCAGTAGGTGAAAAACATCCATTGATATCTTCCACCTGAGAATGATCCAAGGTCCCATGATGATTATCAGGTGAAGACAGAGGACATGACCACAGACAGCTCATGCATGTAATATCTGGTGACAGTGACTCTAGTGTTCCTCTAGGAGTTGTGATTTCCCCTCCTCCTTTGTTTTTCCAAATACTATACCTGAGATCCAAACATGTGTCTTTAATAACTACTCTCACAAGTAGATTTTCCATATTTTATTTTGAACTAACTAAATCTTGTAAATTTCTAGGCTCCATGTCCACATAAGTTTTGCTTTTTACTCATATACAATTGTATTTAGTTATTTGGTAGAATCTGGCTTCAGCCTTGTGCAGAGTAATCAGCATGTCCATTAATCTGATGCATTTAACATTTCTTTAGTAGGAGAAGATTCAAAATACCCTCTTTTAGCCATTTTGAAGCTACACATTTTTTTTTTTTGCTGGCTATTGTCATGTTAACATCAGATCTCTTTCATCTTCTCTAGCTATAACATGGCATTTGTAAGCCATCTATGGGACTCCCTAATCCCCACAGCCCGTGGTGGCCATTTTGTAGTCGCACAGTTCACTGTGATTCAGCCATTAAAAGGGAAAAAAATATTGTCCCTTGCAGCAAGAGATGTACTTGAAGACCACTGTGGTCACGGAACTAAGCCAGTAACAGAAAGCCAGGTGGTCCAGGACTTCATTCATTTGAAAACAAACGAGATTCCACAATGCTCTCTCCCTTTGCCGTCAGTCTGTGCTTTGGTTGATTTCTACGATGGTTTTTAATGACGGTAGGAGCCTTCATGTTCCAAGGCTCCTACAAAGCTTTTCTATACTGCTCAAAACTGGTTTCCAAGTGGCAAAATGCTGGTTTCCAGCTCTGTTCTCAGGGAAGATACATACTGAACATCCCCTCTGGGCCAGGAATGCTTTATCCTAAATCCCCTTGTGTTTGACTGCAATAAATGCCTGCACCCATTCAAAAATGCACACAGGCTGACAAGCAGCGCAGTGGGTGAGGACTAGGCTTACACGCAAAATACTTTCCACTGCTTACCTCTGTAAAAGACCAATCACGCAAAACACCAACAATGGAACAAAATGTCCAGAGCAAATGTAATACCCAGATAGTTTAAGTATTAATCAACATGCTAGCAAAATTAGCATTTTGAATAGATAATTAACTGTATTCCTTGTTCATTTAAGAGTTCTTCTCAATAACAGAGAAACAGAAATAATTTGAATTTTTTTTGCCCACTGATAAATAGATACAGAAAATGCCGTGGGCAGCTGGTAGAATGTAATACACATATACATAGACACCATATGTGTCACCATTCTCACCGCATGAGAGAATGTTGTTCAAGCTTTGCGGAAGAGTCACTCACAATGTCAGGTAAGGACTTGGGGACCCTATGCGAAGTGAAGTAAGACAGCTACAGACAGAAAAATACTACATGGTTTGTTTTCCATGTGGGATCTAAAAATGTCATACTCAGACCAGAAAGTGCAGAGATGCTGCTGGCCCTGGTGGTGAGTCGGTTCTGAGAGGCGATGGTTGATGAATGGAAAGTCTCAGTGTAGTTAGATCAGGAAGTTCTGGGATGAAATGTCCAGCAGTGGGACTACAGTCAATATCATACTGTGCATTTGAAATCTGCTCAGAGAGTGGATCTTATAACAGGTGCTGAGTATGCTAATTAGCTAGTGATGGTATTTCCCAAGTGTTCATGGACCAAACAGTCAGGCCATAGAGTAGAAATAAAGAACAACAACTTTTAACTGATTGCTTCACCAGACTCCAGGGAATGTCTGGAATGCAATGGAGGGTGCTGGAAGGTTGTAGTGACCTACGCACTGCTTAGATAATGTCTGACACTTGCTATGTGTGGATGATAGAACTTGGCTTACAAAAAAAACTTCCTCGAGAGAAACTGTAATCTGAGGAGCCCTAATTCAAACATCCTCCCTCACCCTTTTCCCATTTTGTGATTTTTCTGAGCCATCCTCCTGCCTCAAATTCCCTAAGGGTAGGAATACCAGCCTGGTCCACCAAGGTCAGTCACTCTTGCTCTTGAAGCAACTCCAGTCCTTATATTAGACACATAGTTACTTACTACTACAGAATAAGCAGTCAGTCTTTCTTAGTTTATCACCAAGAACAGGAACTGAATAAAACAAGAACTCTTAAGTATCTATAGACTGACTAGTGCTAAGTGTCACATCACAAGCAGTAAAATGACCATCAGGTAGCTTTCTAATAATAGTATTGTTATACATATGACGTATCATATATATAACATATTATATAATATATAATAACAGGTGCTAAGAAACCTTACTTCCATAATTGGGTCCTGAATGAGTCTAGCGTCCTCCTTCATTGGGATTGGGCAATTTATTTCTCAGTTAAAAGTTGCCCTGTACTCTGTGTAACGGCCTCTCAAATCTTTAACTTTATGTGTGAAAGAATGAGATTAACTTCTCAAAATAATACAAAAGTTCTAATCCTGACATTTCAGTGGTGCCTTACTCATTTCCACATGGCATATGTGCTTGTATACATACCCATATATATGAATGAGATCAATGTCAAGCATCTAAAATTATTTTCCACTTTGAGAGCATGCATGGATCTTAGACATCATGGTGTGCTTGTTTCATGGGATGCAATATTATGATTCTTGCCCACAGCCACAGCTGCTTAACAAGGCATCTGAATTGATATCACAGAATCTCAACTCCTAGCTCAAAGGTATTTACTATCAAGTGTAGTTTTCAAAGGGATATTAGTAATTTCCCACTCCATCTAACACTAACATCTTTGTGAAGTGAACATCTGAGAGCACCTGCATTTCTTTTTCTTTGGTGACAACATTCTGGAGAAGTCGTGAAAGGTGAAGGAAGTCATGCTATTGGCATCTTCAGTTCACAGGTCACTGTTTCAAGTTCTCATGAAGACATCCATATATTTAATATGCAGTCAATGGGAGGAAGTAGAACCAAGATACAAGGCGTCCTCTATCCCCCCTCCATTTGCCTCCTTCAGCACACCCTGGAGGCCACTGAATTTTGTAGAGTAGATGGCTCAGTTTTAAATCACCTCCGCCACTGAGTACTTGGCCATTTCTTTCACAGCCCAAGGATTCTATGAGTTCAGTTATTAAATCTTTCTTCAGTCCACCAGATGAATATTTCTTAGTGCAGAGTTCTGTAGAGTTGAATCTCGAACTAATTACAATGTTAATGTCGAATCTGTAATTCAGAGAGCTAATTCTTTTTTTTTTTCTTTTTGACAAATCTAGATGCTGGAAACTTGCCTCACAGAAAAGGGCCATGGTTAACAGCAGCTACTGAAAGATGTCCCTATTAGCTATGGAAACAAATGAACACACACACACACACACACACACACACACACAAAGACATCGTGAGTGCTAATTTGATCCCTCCTTCCATTCCTTCACAAAGGAGTTTTGAGTTCATGTTGAAAAAGTGTGAATGGCTTTGTACAATTTCTTTGCTGTCAAATTGTTAGAGAGCAGGTGCTCCCTGTGATTCTGCAAACCAGAGCATCCCTGTCTTGGTGTGGTAGGGCTATTTATCTCTGCCCATGGATCAGCTAGGCTGGACGTGTGCTTTCTTTCTCCCGAGCCTTCCCCTTAGTATGCTTAACTATTATCAACTTCATAAAGCGACAGAGGTGGATGTGGCCTTCACAGTCAAGTCTCTTGGCCCATCTCCTGCTAGGGACTACATCCTTAGGTCAAATTAAGGCTATAAAATTGAGAGACATTTATTTAGTGGCTTAACAGATGTGCTGAAGATGAAGATGGGTGAATTTTAAGAATACTCACATACTGTATGGGTTCTCCTAAACACTGCTTTTTTAAACTAACAGAATTAGTCAAATTATACCTCAAAAATCATTTAAGTAAAGAATGTACGTGTGTCCCCTTCCTCATTTTAACAAGTATATCACATTTTATTAGAGACACACTAATCAGACACATAAGGAAATATTTAAATGAAATATGTTAAAAGCCCCACTATTCATATTTATTTAAGAACATGGAAAGTATAATATATATAAATTCCACTATTAAACATCATCTACACAGGGTGCAGTTTAACTTTTCATATAAATGGAATGGTTGATATGGCAGTGTGAGCCTTCTGGGGACTGCAGCTTCTTTAAAGGACACATAATAACATAATAATTTTTGTTTATAGACGAATACATTTAAGCTTAGGAAAATCAAGAGCTTGGCTCGAAGTAGTTCTGTTCATGGAATTCAAACATAATTACAGCTCAAGCGGTCTAAGCAAAGTGCCTAGATTTTTCTACCTGTCTTTTAGCTGTGGGATGAATATTCTCTCTCTCTCTCTCTCTCTCTCTCTCTCTCTCTCTCTCTCTCTCTCTCTCTGTGTGTGTGTGTGTGTATGTGTGTCTGTTGCTGGGGGTCCATTCTTTTACTGACTACAGTCCTGAATTCATTCCCATTTCTAGTTCTTTGGAAAGAGAATGACTCATTTCAACTTATAATCCGAGGACCTGGGTAGGCTCTTTAGCTGTGTTTCAGGATGTAGACAGCCAGTTTCCTCTTGGCTGCTTCACCTCAGAAAGCTGGTCCTTTATACCTTCCCACAATCTCAAGTTCAGTACCTACTGGGGATGCCAGATGAAAAAGCTTTCTCTTTTCCTTTCAGTGGATTTACATCCAGTCAACGTCTGGGCTTTCTGACAAATATTTTATGCCCTTAAGAACACTCTAAATCTTTGGCAGATTGTAGTTCTTCATTTTGTATCATCATGGGAACCTATTCTCATTTGTATCTTATTTTAAAAATACTGTTATATATTCTCATTTTGTTATTTTCCTGTAATTAACCTGGTCTGTAAATGAAGGCATCTTCCTCTACCGCTGTCCTAAATCAATTTCAGAGTCCACTGTCTTTATAGTTCAGGTTTTATTTTGATTACTCTCCTGAACAAATTTAACAAAATGAGTTCATGGTAAACAAGCATCAATACATTCTTGTTAAAGTACCACATAGTATGGCCTGTCTAACTCCAGGACACGTATGTAAAAATGGGGGGGGGATCTATCCCAACAGGTTTAGGGGGAGTGGATAAAAATAGGTGAAAGAAAACAGAAGGAGAAATAGAGAGACCAGAGAAAGCAATTCTCAGCTAGGCTACCCTGTCAAGCAAGCTTACAGGTAGCATAGATCCATGGGGTGACCATAAAAAAGGAGGTGACCACGAAAAATGTCCTTGTGACAAAAGGCATTTTAAATGTTTCAGAGCTAGCTGGTAAGAAGGGGAGAGACTTTTAAAAGCATACAACAACTATGGTCCACTGGGTGAAGGTTCATCCTTATTTGGAGAGAGGATTACTTCTTAAAACAATCTGACACCTTTTTACTTATGAAAAAAGCCAGATAAAAAAGAATATATTGAGTAGATAATAAAGGAGGTTTTATGGTTATTCTTTGCATGGTTTATTTATTTTATTTTTTTATGCTCAATTCTACCTAGGATATGGCACATTAAGTGGGAGTTTTCTTCTCATAAAGCACAAGGCAAAAAGGCAAGAAGTTTCAGCTTCTAGAATTTCAAGGAATATTTCCATTAAGACATCTGAGGATTAAAATGTTTACTTTGCACTTTCTTTTAAAATCAAACACAATGGAAACTTGAGCCTGCAGTCATTCCATTGTCTTCAGAAAGCTTAGGATATACTGATCTTCTTATGGGCGGTCCCAAAATGGGACAATGTTTACTGGGGTATGGGGGAGAGGCTGTTACTAACCAACCGGCCTAATGACTGCCTGTGTGCCCAGATCTACATCCTTATGACTCCTGTGTGTCTGTAACCTCATATCCACATTTGCTGTGTCGTGCACACAAAGGCAACTGTGAATTAATCAATTGTCTGTTAGGCAGGAAGGCAAACTACCAAGTCTTTCTTCAAAGGGAGCACCTAGCAGCACAATTAATATGAGTTACTGCTGTATTTTTGCTTGTTTGCAGTGTAGGAGATAGAATCCAAGGCCTCATTCGTACTCGCTAGGCAAGCACTCTGCCAGGGCAACATAGCCACTTTGTACCACACATGGAACGGAAGGGTTTCTTTCCATTTTCAAACCACTTGGAAAGAATTTGCAAGCTGTGGACACTTTATGGCCACCTGAGAATAAACTGCAATAGGATGGTATCTTGGTGAGGTCGTATTTATGTGTTTGCTACATAGACTTCTGGCTGGAACTAAGCAGCTATGCAGTGAACCCCATTCTGGAATTTAAACAAGCAAGTGTAATTTCCGTATCATTCCTAAATCTTTGCCCACAGAAAGAAGTAAATGAATGAGTTTGATGTTGGTAAAGAGATACTTGTCTATTATAATCTTATATGGAAAATGGGTTTTTTTATACAAATCGCGGGCAAACAAGGAGGATAAAAATTCTTATTTCAGATGCACTGAGCTATTCTAGAATAAAATGTCTCTTATTCAGAGGCCTAAATAAAGGGAAGGGGTGGTAATGACTTTACTAGATAACAATGAGGTCAGAGAAAACTCTTAACAAAGCAACCATTCTTTTCATGTGATCACAGCTTCACCCTTTCAGGAGTTTCCTCTAGGTCATTTAAGTGTGTGGCTCAATAAAGAGCGTGGTTATATTATTAGCTGGGCCTTGGGAATGTTTGTTTGAACTACTATTGGATGGATGTCATTATCTTTGATTCAGCTTCCTAAGTATCCATTCAAACTTTCATTATCAATGCACCTGTCAGAAATGAAAACAAACCGCCATTTAACCCAATTGTCCTGTTCCACGCTGTCAAGATTGGAGTGACCTATGCTCTGTCTTCACAAGACCAACAGATTAGTTTGCGGGTGGCATTGCCTGGAAGACTTCCTCTTTCTTTAAGTCGCCGCTGGCATTTCTCTGGCTTTAGTCACACCACACATCTAGAGGCTAATCCCTTCTTCTGAGGCAGATCCATTTAATCTTCTCAATCCGATGCCCTCCCTTTTTCCTTTTTTATTGGAATAAAAAGCCACAGAGAAGGTGGTTCCCACCCCATAGGATCAATTTAAACAGCCACCATTTAATCTTTCTGTTCCTGTTCACAGGCACACACAGGTTACAGTGTACCAGCTATGATGTTTTGAAGATGAAAGGATGGAGGTCAGACAGCTACAAGATTCTGTTTAAACCCAGAAAACATGGCCACCCAAGTCCTACTTTAAGAAACCATGGCCATACGCATCCTCCCTGATCTTTCTTCCCTGATATTGGATGTCCAGTTTATGCTTGCAATTTGGATCCATGAATTCACCTCTTTTGGTAAAACCTGCTCACTCTCTCTAGCCTTGGGGCATTTATTTTCTTCTTGAGAGCATTTAGGTGTGGCTGTCTATGAGAGCATCACTCTAAGGTTCTGAGAGCCAGCCACAAGTGACCAAGCAACAATCATACCCAAATATTAAAGTGATCATTCAGAGCTGGCAGCTCCATCTGGAGGAGAGAGAGAGAGAGAGAGAGAGAGAGAGAGAGAGAGAGAGAGAGAGAGAGAGAGAGCCAGCCCTCGGGACAATAGAGGGGATTCAGATACTTTGTTGGAGCCTAAAGAGAATCAAATCATTGAAGGTCATCCAAGAGCTGAGCAATGTCATTGTCAAGCCTCCAAAAGAAGGTGCCATAGGTTTATGTTTGGCACATAAGGAACAAAAAATTAGTATGAAGGAAATTCCCATGTTGAACCATGACCTAGATCCTTCAATGGAGCTGCTGATTTACAAAGCTGTAGCTAAATGCTATTTTAATCAAAGCCAACCTTTCTTGAGAGCACAGCAGTTTCACCAAGAACACCTTACAGTACAAGAGAATACCATGGAGTGACACTGATAATCATTTACCTAGACTACTGTTCTGCTTCCTACAAAGACCATGAACTTGGACTCATTCTGTGAACACTGTCCAGAAAGATAGCAGACCCTGCTGCTCTGACCAGCCAGTTGATTTGCAGATTGAGGATACAGCTCATTCTCCTCTAAATTCTCTCATTTCCCTATCCTTCACACTAAAACTATTGATTACTCTAGTCCTCACAGTCTTAAACGTCTATCAGATATCCTAACACACACACACACACACACACACACACACACACACACACACACACACAGGCAAAAGATGCTGAACACAAAGCATCCCTTAGTGGAATAAAGAGAGTGAATGTCAGGGGTAAAGCTCATACTGCATTTTCAACTTATGAGGGACTTAGCAGAGCACTTGCCTCTAAGGCTGAGTATAGTACAACCCTTGGTGTCTTTCTGGCTATTTTACTTTCATCATAGCAAAATGCAAACTGGGTCATCAGAAATTTGCCTCTGTTTGATTAAACCTACACATCATCAGTGTCCAGGTAAAAAAGGTTTTTTCCAATCAATAAATCACTTAAAGCCACTGTTTCAATTATGGCCAACAACTGTCCAAATAAGAAAGACCACTCTTTAAAAAAAAATCCCAAGTACATATACATTTATGATGAATAGTTGTGATGTGCTCACTTGGCCATGAACTACCAGCTATCTGGTTTTGCTTTATTCTAGAGATTTGTGTCAGAATGTTGGTGATGAAAGTAACGTCTAAATCTGGAATCAGTAAAGCACATGACATTTGGACATACGTAGTCCTCACCAATCAGTTCAAGACTTACAAAGAAAGAAAAAACCGACCCTACCAGAAGCGACAGGGAATTGTCTTTCTGGACAGTTTCTGAACTAAAATTCTAGCTCTTCCTGCCCTTTGGCCTTTGACCTGACACATCACATCTTGGTGGTTTTGTAGCACTTAGCCAACCATTGGACTTGGCACTCGGACAGTCACTGAGATTTCTGGGCTTGTAGTTCTTCAAAGCTTTAATTTACTTCCATTTCTCTCTCTTTGATCCTCCCCTAAGAATCTCTCCTCCTCTCCATTCATTATGTTTGTATTGATGGATTCAATTACTCATTTCATTTTGCTTTATTTTTGGTACTTTGTGATAGGGTCTCCCTTTGTAGTCTATATCTGTTACATCAAGTGGGAGCTCCTCTTAGCAGCTCACCATCAGTGCTGATCATTTCTTTCAGCATTAAACAGGACTGTTCCTCAACTGGTGAAGATGCATGAATCATGGCACAAATACAAGTTATAGTCACCCACACTGTAACCTTTACTTCTCACATTAAGTGTTTAAAAACTATGTCTCCCATGAGTAACTATCACATTACATCACAGACAACTAAGCTTAAAGTCATATATTCAAGTTCAATATGTGATTTATAGTAATGATTATTACTATAGTTATCTGGAATTCAACTAGAAGCCACATTTCTATAGTGGCACCATCTTTTAAAAGACATATGAAAACCATAATCCTAACTGTATCATTTTAAAAACCTGTCTATAAGGTGAAAAAGCAGTCACACATCTTGGTCCATGATTCAGAAAATTTTGGTGATATTCAAGAGTTGTTGGAAACATATTTCCTGGACTATCTTACTAATGAGTGTATGCAAAAGTAGATGGCTGGTATGCATTTAATGGAGAACACCATCAACACTGAAATTTCTGACTATATCATCTGTGATTATCACCCCTTGGATGGGATTTGACCTGTGCAGGTGGTAGATACTTATGTCAGGAATAAAGGTAATGTGAGTATCAATGTATTGATTTTAATGCATTAACCATTTTAAACAATGCAGGAACCATGCAGATTTATTCTGAAAATGTAGCACTTAGCGTGTACTTTCCTTCAAGAACACCCAGTCACATGAATGCAAAGAAATAGATTGACCAGAAGTATTTCATACAGTCTCATTTTTCCTAATGAAAAATAGCATACACTCCACAATTGATTATGACCAACTAAGATATAGCATTTCCTTGCTAGATATCATGCAAGGAGTATTTAAGTAAGCAACCCAGTTCTAGAAGACATGAATGGCCCCAGTCTCACTTTTAAGGAACTATAAAATATCAATACAGCTTAGTTCATTCTAGTGGCAGTTCTTTGAGTACATAACCTATTTCATGAAATATTCAGATGTGTCCTGTCAACATATGCCTCTGCTAATAAATGAAGGCAGATATAAGTTTTGGTACTTATAATAAAAAAAGTCAAGTAAGTTGGCTGGAATCGTGACATTAAGAAAGGAAATCACCATGTTAAAATGGCATCTCCTTGACTAGAAAAGATCCTCCCATACCTTCAAACCTCACCAAAGAGTCACGTGGAGGTAGTAACAATGTGATATTAAAAATAAAACAAAGGCCTGGGTGTTGAGATATAAACATTCCATTCCCTACTCTACCAGACCAATGTGAGACAAAACTTCTACCATCAGGGTTCATTCATTCTCACTCCACCACTGGCCAAGTGCAGTTGCAATATTTTCCTTGCCAGAGGACCTTGGCCTCTAAAGATGAACTAAGAGATTTAAAGTTTTATAAAGTTCTTTAGAGATACAAATTCAAAGCAATCAGTATCAGGGTTTCACTAAACTTAGAAGTGGCAGCTTCTAAAAGCCTTAAATTTTAGGAATTTGTTCTCTGGAAATATTGCCTGATTAGGTTGTAATAATATATTTGAAATGGCTTCATCCTGCCTAAGGATGTGGTCCAGTAATGAGAACTAGTCTAGTATGCACAAGCACTAAGCTTTCATCCCCTGAACATCACAGGATAAAAACGAAAACAAAAACAAAACCAACTCACTCTGTTTGGTACCAAGAATTAATGTATGAATGAACTCATGTGCTTTTTAGCACTATATAATATAATAAATATAATATAATATAATATAATATATATACACATATATTTTGTGTGTGTGTGTGTGTGTGTGTGTGTGTGTGTGTGTGTGCCTTTTCATTTCTGGTTGCTGACTTCCTGCTGTTTTACTAAACCCAGTTAATGATTGGGGCATTTTTCTGGAAACATGCAGATACATGCACATCACCACAAATACTGAGGACATCAAATAGATGGTGTTACCTAGAATGCAGAGACCATCCGTGCAGTTTTCAGATTCCTGGCTGAGACCTTCACAGAACTTGCCCCCATTTCTTGGGGGCGGAGCTGTGCACTCACGGATACGAAGATGTTCACACTCTGGGCTGCAGACTGACCATTCACTCCACACTTCCCAGCTGCCATCCACTTCAAAGGAAAACAACAGATGCCACCATTACCAACAAGCAGCAGCTATAGGAATGCTCACCCCACACCTTAAACAGACTGCCACCCCAATACGAGCAAACTCGAAGATCAAGATATCTTTCCTCTAAGAATTTATTTTCTAATTAAAGCTAAATCAAGATAAGACCAATGATCGAATTTAGGCAAATGGTTGACTGACTGGAAGTTTTTAGTTGGCTAATAAGGTCAGTATCCATTCTTTCCCAGTCTTTCATGCCAAAGAGTATTACTGACGGATAGGCAACTATGTGCTGAACCTCAGGATAGCTGTTACAGGATATCTGTAGTGTGGGCTTATAGTTTAGAGTGATAAATAGAGTAGACTGATTTCAAGTCCCCAAGTCCCCTAAACAATACAAAGTTAAACTCCCATGAACTTATAGTGTTAAATGAAAACAGGTCATTGAAACCCCAAGATGGCAGAACCTACAGAAATAGAATTTCTTGGGTCATAGATTGCTGTTGTACATTGAAATGAAAAGACTGAACTTAATTCTATTAAATACCAACCCAAGAGACTAGGACAGATGTTTGAGGCAATTGCCCCATTACCTCCTAGGAATAATTTTCGCCATGCTTATGTAGGTTAAGAGGTACAAGGTTTAATCTAAACCAATTAGTTAGGGGGAAAAAAAGGAAAAAAAAATTAAAAAGTATTGAATTTTTATCAAAAAATGTCTGAGTCCTCGTCTTGGTTCTACAAGCTTGTCAACTGAGAAAGTAAGTCACATAGTCACATGGTTTCAGTGGACTACTTCTGTCAGCTGGGGACAATACAGTCACAATGAAGAGGTAAATGGCATGGCATGTATGAAAGCATCCTGCACAGTACCTGGCACATAGTAAGCACTCAATAAATGTTTACAAAATTCAAGGACAAAATAAACTCTGAAATCTCACTGTTGGTCAGAGTCTCATCTCTGCTCCTAAAGAAACTCAAACTGAAAATTTAAAGATATGAGGCTCTGGACAAGTTTCTTGGAATTAAATTTATGTGGTGCATATGAAACTCAGGAACAGTTATATTCTCTGCTGGAGGACATGCTTTATATAAAGAAAGCTACCATGTACCTCATGTAATTTTTATTGTGTCAACTGGGTTAGAGCCAGGAAGAGAGAACAAAAGAAGGGATAGGAGACACATTCAGTAAAACGAGATCTTCTACTACTTGGAAAGAAAGGCCAGGCATAAATGCACACCACTGCAGTGGACAATGTGCCAATTTTATGGCAAATAATTACCAACCTGAACCTGATAAAAGGTCAAGTTCTGGGTAGTTGCTATTTTGTGCTTCTATTTTGTGCTTGAAGGCAGATCACCCAATCCCTGGTTACTGTACTCAAATACATGCCATCAAGTGGTAAAGTCAAGGGGAGAAGGTGGTGGCTTAGTCCAACCAACACCAACAAGCCTTGTAGAGGGTTTTTTCACCCATGTCCTTAACATTACAATGAATTGAGAATCAGAACCTTGGACAGAGGTAATGGTCTACATTGCTTGTTCCACAGCACCTTAACAGCATTGGCGAATTACAAGGAGAAGGGAATCTGTGTATATCTCACCAGGACAAATAGCAGTGCAGGTTATTTTCTGCACTGACATTCCCTCACAAAAGGCCCCACCATTGAGAGGAGCGGGGTTGGTGCAGGTCCGGGAACGTTTCTGCCATCCTCTACCACAGCGAGCATTGCAGGCTGACCACTCTGTCCAGGAAGACCAGCCTCCATTCACTGAGAGACAAACATGGGGAGGGGAGAAAAAAAAAGGAGAAAGGTTTGTATTGATGGCCTACTATGTGCAAGCCACTGCGCCAGGTACTGTGAGTCAGGTCTCTGGGGAAGAAGAGATGGTTCAGAGTTCCACTTGCTGCTCTGTTGTGAGGCAACAACGTTCCCTATTCGTCTATTCTTCTGAAAGAGGGACCAAGAGACTATGCTTTGAAGGAAACTATTAAAAATGGGTAGAACTCATAGCAGAGCTCCAAGGAACTTGACCATCCGGAGTATAAAGAGAAAATACCAGAATTTGAATTTCTATTACTTTTAAGTGCTTCAAATATAAATCCCATGGCTCTTCTATTCTAGAAAGAAAAGCCTTTAGTTAAGTAGTTGGAAACTGCCTTTATATAATGCCTGAGACCACCAGCAAACATTATTTGTTTTCCTGCATTTCATCTGGTAGGAGAGGAACTGACTGGCAGTTTGGAAAGGTAGGAAGCCTAAATTTCCCGTTATGATTCTTTCCCAATATAAACTCAATGGAAATGAAAAAACTCACGATTTTATTATTTTTAAGAGAGAGAGAAATTGAAACTACTACTAGTTGTCTCACAACAGCTCAAGACCAAATGGATCAGAAAACACATTAATAGTGTTAGGAATGTTTTCTCACCTGGCAGAGGGGTGAGACTGGACAGTACTCTGTGAATGGACCTAGGAGCCTCCTGGCTCTTGCCCTGGGAAGATTTAATACAGTACATGGCTCTCTAAATCTCTGATTTTTAGCCCCCTATACCTTCCTGGCCTTTGGGCTGGTCTTACCGTAGACCACCACAGTTGCTGAGAGGCTCCTCCTCTTGGCCACGATGTTGGCTGCCATACAGGTGTAATTCCCTGAGTCTGAGAGCCGTGCCTGTCTGATGATCAAGTTATGGTCAGCCCTGGTGTCGATGTTCTCGTCCTGTTCGGAGTCAATGGGCTCCTCATTTTTCAGCCATTCCACCTAAAGGCAGAAAAGGATGTTTACAAGTTATCCCAAGAATAAACTCTCTTCTGGGAATAGCAGATGTGGACTTGTGAGATGCTAGGAGAGAACCGGATGTAACACATAGAAGTGTGGTGAACTTGCTTCTTTGTATTCCACACCCTGTCTGATCACTGACTCTATTTAGGAAACAGACACTCGAGTTAACAAACTGAAAGTAGGAAAAAAGACCTTAAATGTCTTAATGACTTTGACCAGTTTTCTCAAAATATAACAGAGCACCAATGACT
The DNA here is from genome assembly GCF_900095145.1 of Mus pahari. NCBI lineage: Eukaryota > Metazoa > Chordata > Mammalia > Rodentia > Muridae > Mus > Mus pahari. Next base: position 46,339,366 of record NC_034608.1, read on the forward strand.
ACAATTAGGTCTTTTTCTTTTGTTATTAACCCAGTGATGAAGAAGGAGGAGGAGAAGGAGGAGGAGGGGGAGGAGGGAGAAAAGGAGGAGGGGGAGGAGAAGGGGAAGGAGGAGGGGGAGGAGGAAAGCACAGCAGTGTAACTTGGAAGATTCAACACATATATTTTGGACTTGTATTTTGTGTTAATATTCCATTCAGCAAAGTGTCAAGTAAATATGTTTTCATTCAGTGTTTGATAGAAGCCCAATGATGTAGACAAGCTAAAGAAAAGCAGGTTTGAGCAGTCATAGAGTCAAACATTTAACTCTCAGAATTCTCCAGAGTTGGCAATCCATTCTTCTGAGTTACTACTTCCCCACAAATTCAATAGAGCCCATCTGGGATTTGAAAGGAGCATACTGCCCCATTATCATCTACCTCTGATTTGTTTGCTCTTTGGCATATTCTTGGGAAAACACTCTCCACATTTTAATTCCACTTGGCTCCTATTGTTTTTCAGCTGTTATTTCCTGGGACACATGAGGAAAACATAGGTAGAAGTTCCCCATTCCCTATTCTTCACCAGTGGGGGTATACCACACTTAGTTCCTAAGTTATTAAGAACGGTACTCTCCCATGGTATAACTGTGTCCTTTCCGCCTTTGGCTTCTGCTCCAAACATCTTCACTGTCTTGGGACAGCACAGGCACATATGACATTTAGTTCAGACTATCAACATATTCTGATAAACGTATGAAAATTATAATTTATTATAGAATTAAGATTCCCATGAGTTAGAGAACCATTCTCTCTCCCCCTCTCTCTTCCTCCCTCCCTTTCTTTCTCTTTCCATCCACTCCCTCCCTATGCATTTGTGTGTGTGTGCACATGTGCGTGTGTGCACATGCATGTGTGCTTGTGTGTGCGTGTGTGTGTGTGTGTATGTATGTGTGTGTGTGCCCGTTTGTGTGTGTGTGTGTGGTAACTTGGGTCACTCCTCCAATGGCAGTAAGTATGCTAAGAAGATCACAGAGAGAATGCTGCACAGGAGACATTCAGCCATGCTTGTGTCACTATTAGCATAGCTAATTAAGGGCTGGTTTTACCATAAGATGCTTCATTTAATTTTGTTTTTAAACCTAAATAATTCAACTTTATTGTTTTTAAGTTGTATCTGTCATGTAACAGTTCATCACAGTGAAGATGTATTGATCTCTATGAAAAGTGACATATTTACCAGATGAAAATGCAATCATGGTATCAGCAATATTTGCCACAAGGACTGCCTATTCATGATCGTTCTGATACCAACATTATCATCATCATCTCAAATTAACCCAACAAGGCAGCAAATTGAGAAAGGGGAACAATACCAAATGCCAAAAGAAAAGGGCTTAGATCCCCAGAGGAATGAACATAGAGCTGCAACTCAGAGCTATACAGACCATGCGATAAGAAGCATATTACATTACCAACCCCATGAATCCCTAAAGACATCCTGGTCCATCCTGGAGAGATACCAATTATTAATCATGCAGAACCAATAGAGCCAACTGCTCTATTAACCAACAGTGCAGAGGAAAGTACTTTATAACACATCTGAATATTAGTAGTCTATAACACAATGTCTTTAATTATTTTACTGTTATAGTAGATTTCCCAGTCATTTGGTTATCCATATGACAAGTAATACAAACATCGACTGAGCATCAGAGATTGTAATGATGGGCTCAGCAAACCCATTTTACCAAATTGAAAGGCAACCTTCTTCCAAGGTCTTACTTTGAATGGCAAGACATACACAAGAAAGAAAATTATCAACAAAAGCTGAGACTAAAGTAACATTGTCACCAACCTCTGATATGAAAGCCCCCTTCAGAGGGAACAGAATCAGTGATTTTTAAATATTTTAAAATGACTCCAAAGTCATTTCAAATAACAAGATGGTCAACAAGCATGTCTGAGAGCTACAGCTCTGCTTCTAATATCGCGGCTCAGAAATTCTGCTCTAAAGTGCCTGTTAAAGAGTTAATTCCTGAGCTTTGCTATTGGTAGTACTTAGAAACCCTTCTTGTATGTTGTTCACTTGTTTCATAGTCTTCTTACAAACATGGTAGAGACAGAAAACCCAGTGACTCTCCATAAGCAAATCAGTTTTAGAGTGCAGAGTCCTGTGGTCAGTGCTCCTGGAGACTAAATACAAGAGTCCCAGTGCCTTCGATTCAAGCCAAGCCAAGGATCCCTGAAAATGTTAAGCTGAGAAATTCAAAGCAATAGTCACCAAGTAGAGATTGAAAATCTAAAGAAAGAACAACAAAACAATCACCCATGAAATAAAATAGGCCAACTGTATTATACATTTGATGGGGAAAGGGTCAATATGGATAATATCAGGAAAAATTATGGAAATAAGCTGAGACTTCCTTTATCTTGATCAAAATTTACCCCATAAACATAGCACAAAGATGAATATATAGTTCATTAAAGTGATTACATCAAGATGCACATGACAATTAAGTAGTATGTATTCTATATCGCTAATAGTAATTTAAATGATAATGTAGTTTTCCTGGACTATGGAGATAACTCAGTAGGTATATTGTTTGTTTTGTAAGTTTGAGAACCTAAAGCCCACTTAAAAAAAAAGACAGTGTTGTGGTACATGCTTGTAAACTCATGGTTAGGCAGGTGATGACAAAGGGATGCTCTAGACTCCTGTGCATGCATGTGAGCACACACATAGACAATGTTCCTCAAAAAACAAGACAAAAAAACAAATACAAGCATGTGATCCAAGAAACAAACAAATAACAACAAAACATTGACACTCTCAATCCCACCGAATACAATCTTTTCTTTGTGTGGGTTTTTTTTTTTTGTTGTTGTTGTTGCTGTTTTAGCTTTTACTGGGACATTACAGGGGAGTTTTTCTTCTACTTATTCCTCCCCCAAGGTTTCTGGAATTTCTGTAGCTGCCCAATGGCTAACTGGTCTACCTACTACTTCCATTCCTGCCTACACTATATAGTGCCTCAAAGATCAGATATTGTCACATTTCAGTTAGAAACTGTTTAATGTTTTCACTTCTTCTCTAGATGAAGGAACCTTTCTGTGGTTTTCCTTCTATAGGCCCCTTATGTCAGATCTTCCAGTCATACCTCACCTCACCTGCTCCTCTCAAGTCAGACTAGACTTCATCCTTTTTAGAAATTCAAGGCAAGCTCCTTCCACTTAAGATTCTTGACCTAGAGGATTTTTGCTGAGGCACCTATGGTCGTATTTACTTGAAATTCTTTGAGATGTCTTACCTAGTCATGCTTCTAAACAAACAAACATCAACAACAAAAAATCCCCACCACCCCATTTTGCTATAAATTTCCTCTAAATGTATCTATACAGGGTAGTACAAAAAATATTAATACTAAGCATATTAATAAATAATTTTCTAGCATATCCTTTTGCCATTAGGAATTTGCCCAAAGAAAGTATTTGGGATTGTACTAGGTAGGGTTTCTATTGCTGTAATAAAACACCAAGACTTAAAATAACTCGGGGAAGAAAGAGTTTATTTAAGCCTATAACTTTCAGCTCATACTCTTTTGGTTGGAAAAGTCAAGGCAGAATCTCAGGGCAAGAACTCAAATAGAAGCCATGGAGAAATACAGCTTATTGGATTGCTTCTCAGGTTTTCTCAGTGTTCTTTCTTTCTTTCTTTCTTTCTTTCTTTCTTTCTTTCTTTCTTTCTTTCTTTCTTTCTTTCTCTTTCTTTCTCTCTCTCTCTTTTCCTTCCTTCCTTCCTTCCTTCCTTCCTTCCTTCCTTCCTCCCTTCCTCCCTCCCTCCCTCCCTCCCTCCCTCCCTCCCT
>NC_034608.1:46343266-46370491 GCF_900095145.1 Mus pahari
CTCCCTCCCTCCCTTCCTCCCTCCCTCCCGCCCTCCCTCCCTTCCTTCCTTCCTTTTTTCTTGAGACAGGGTTTGTCTATATAGTACTGGCTATTTTGGAATTCAATATGTAGACAAGGTAGGGCTTAAATTCATAAAGATCCTCCTGTTTCTGCCTCCCAAATGCTGAGATTAAAGGCATGTGGTATGATGCTTGGCTTTCAGTCAGCTCTGTTATACAACTCAACATCACTTTTCCAGAGTCAGCACTAGCTACAATGGACTTGGCTTTCCCACATTAATCAATCAATCAATCAATCAATCATCAATCAACCAAACAAACAAACAACCACCAACCAAACAACCAACCAGCCAGTCAATAAAATACCCAATAGAATTTCATATAGGTCAATTTTTTTGACAACTTCATTTTATTAAACTAATTTTTAAATTATATTCAGCACAATATATATTTAATACCAGTCATAAAAATGATGGACATGTTATTAGATGATGATAAATAGATAAAGTCTTTTTGTTTGTTTGTTTGATTGTTTTGTTTTTAGTAGAGCTTTAAAATATTGACTCTTACTGTGGTATAAACCCAAAAATAAGAACAATTTTTAGACATTGGAGTTCATTGTAAAAAGGCTGTACTTCAATATATCTCACATCACCAAAGGATTTTGCCTGTGTAGTAGCTAAGCCAAAAGTTGACAGCTCTGCTGCACCAAGGAATGAATTGTAGGCATGATTATTTGGATACATATTTCCTGCTATGGTCAAAGCTATTTAACTTCAGTGATTGTCATTATTCTCAACTCCCCAGGGAACAGGTTACATTCATTTAAGCAATGGTGTGTGTATTAAGATGGTCTATCCATGAAGTCTATCCATCAAGTGTTTTAATGAACAATGGTTCTGCTTGGAGGGTAGCACAGACATAAGGTGAGGGTAAGATTCTGGATCATTGGCTGTGATGATTTTGAAAAGCATTCACCTCAGAAAAAGATTAACTTACAAGGTCTGCTTCTTCAAAATTGATACTATAACTATAAATATCAAGCAAAACATTCAGTCTCAGTCTTTGTTGTTCTCTTACACGCCACATGACAAATTAATTGTCTAAGTTTCTTTTGGCTATATAAATAATTTTGAAATATGTAACCTGTTATAAAAACCTTAGTATAGTGTAAAAACATCAAATAAACAATCATACTAATAGAGAGGTTGAGATAGGAGAAGCATGATTTCAAGACCATTGTGTGGTACACAGCAAGACACTGTCACATACAAACAAGCAAAAAGTGTATATAGATTGTACAATATTGGACCTATATCTCCAATTACCAAATTAGAGAGACCACTGGATGACAGCCAACAAATTTCTAGTTCCTCATATTTTCTAACTTCAATTGATTAGGTTATATTGGTAATATTTATTTTCATACTAAGAGATATTAAACAAAAGTGATTGTTATTTCCTGTTATTTTTGTTGTTAGAGATGGAATTATGTTTGTGTGGGTGTGTTGAAAGATTACTTTCTTGCTTTTTCTACGGTGTAGTTTCCCTCCTTATGCTAGTGTTTTCCATCTATTATCCTTTGTAGGACTGGATCTGCGGAAAGATATTGTGTAAATTTGGTTTTGTCATGCAATATCTTGGTTTCTCCATCTATGGTAATTGAGAGTTTTGCTGGGTATAGTAGCTTCGGCTAGCATTTGTGTTCTCTTAGGGTCTGTATGACATCTGTCCAGGACCTTCTAGCTTTCATACTCTCTGGTGAGAAGTCTGGTATAATTCTAATAGGTCTTTCTTTATATGTTACTTGACCTTTTTCCTTTACTGCTTTTAAAATTCTTTCTTTGTTCAGTACATTTGGTGTTTTGATTATTATGTGACAGGAAAAATTTATTTTCTGGTCCTCTCTATTTGGAGTTCTGTAGGCTTCTTGAATGTTCATGGGCATCTCTTTCTTTAGGTCAGGGAAGTTTTCCTCTATAATTTTGTTGAAGATATTTACTGGCCCTTTAAGTTGAGAATCTTCACTTTTTTCTTTTGGTCTTCTAGTTGTGTCCTGGGTGTTTTGGGCTAGAAGCTTTTTGCTTTTTGTGTTTTCTTTCACTGTTGTGTCATTTTTTTCTATGGTATCTTCTGCACCTGAGATTTTCTCTTCCATCTCTTGTATTCTGTTGGTGATGCTTGCATTTATGACTCCTGATGTCTTTCCTAGGTATTCTAACTCCAGGGTTATCTATCTCCTTTTATGAATTATTTATTGTTTCTATTTTCAATTTTAGATTCTGGATTTTTTTTTTCATTTCCTTCGTCTGTTTGATTGTGTTTTCTTATAATTCTTTAAGGGATTTTTGTGTTTCCTCTTTAAGGGCTTCTAGCTGTTTACCTGTGTTCTTCTGTATTTCTTTAAGGAAGTTATTTATGTCCTTCTTAACATCTTCTATAATCATCATGAGAAGTGATTTTAGATCTGAATCTTGCTTTTCTGGTGTGATGGTGTATCCAGGACTTGCTATGGTGGGAGAATTGGGTTCTGATGATGCCGAGTAACCTTGGTTTCTGTTGCTTATGTTCTTACTCTTGCTTCTCTCCATCTGAATATTTCTAGTGCTACCTTCCCTTGCTATATGTGACTGGAGCCTGTCCTTCCTGTAATCCTGGTTGTGTCAGAACTTCTCAGAGACAAGGTGTCTCTGTGATCCTGAGATTCTGGGTGTGTCAGAGCTGCTGGGAGTCAAGCTGCCCCTGAAACCCCGAGATCCTGGTGTGATCAATCTCCTGTGATCCTGTGATCCTGTGATCCTGGAATCCTGGGCGTGTTAGAGTGCCTGGGAATGGAGCTTCCTCTGGGTGTTGTGGGATTGACTGTGGAGTTGGCACCCAAGGTCTGCTCAGGGCACTGGCCCAGATAGACTGGAAGGAACTTGTGTCACTGGTCTGGCAGAATTCCTGAGTGCCTGGGTCCCACTGGTCTCAGTTACTGCTGGTGTTGGGACAGATGTTGTGTCCTCCTCACCTCTGACCCTATGATCCTGGGCATGTCCATATAGGTCAATTTTATGGAAGCATTTTGTCCATTGAGAGCCCCCTCCCCAAATGATTCTAGTTTATGTTACATTGATATAAAACTAAACAGACAGGAATGGAGATGAAAATTTGATCTCAGGGAGTTATTTTTGTTAGAAAAAAAGAAGACAATAAAGAAGGAGGAAGGAAAGAAGGAAGGGAGTACGGGAGACAGGAGGGAAGGAAATCTTGTCAAACAACAGAACTTGAAAACTAATCCTGACCCAGTAACCTAACTCAGCATTATGCAGGTATTAAAACATGAAAACTAAAATACAAAACTATGTAGTGTTACAGATTTGTAAAACGAAAACTCAGTAATAAACACAGACATGCTTTAAAAGATCAGAGATGCACTATATGTGTATTTAAGATCTTAGAGAGGTTAGTTTACTACTAATAGTTGTCACACATTTGAGGAAAAGCATTTTTAATGTGAAAAAAGAAATCACCTTGGCTTTAAAGCATCTCTTTTATTTATCATGTAGTATAGCAGTTTTTAACTTTACATTTAGCCAGGGAATGTTTCTTCAATTCAAAGCTCATCTGAAAACCCCAAATGAAATACTGATAAAGTACTAAAGATCCTGGGACTGACATAGGAGTAAGGGATTCTCTGCAGCAGATTTGGAGCCCTTCAACTACAGGCATGAGGCCATGTCTGAACCCACTGTCTGTGTGCCACAAGGGAGAGCATTCTTGTCCTGCTCTGTAGGTGGCAACAGAGCCCCCAGAGATGCAGCATGTGCAAAGTGATCTATCATATACACTGGCCATGCCAGTGTATCATATACACTGGTCCACCAACTTAGCTATACACACTTGTGCACATATGTTCTAGGTGTTCATATGCCTTCTCTTACACTGGGTGTTAACAGTGCTATGACTGCAGTCCATCAATCTAACTGTGTCTATAAACAGTCAATACGTTAGTACATTCCTATTGGTAGGACTTTTGATAGTAACCTAATAGTTTATCCATTTAACTGATGGCAAGATCTTTAGCAGGTAATCAGTTTGCTATTTTCTGGGCTTATAAAATTGACATATTGCACTTAGATTTATGTTGTTTTGTCACTTAGAGAAACTTTAAAATATTTTTATCTAGTTAGGTACTTGTAATGTACACACACATTCACACAAACAGAGAGAGAGAGAGAGAGAGAGAGAGAGAGAGACAGAGACAGAGACAGAGACAGAGACAGACAGACAGAAAAAGACAGACAGACAGAAAAAGACAGACAGACAGAGAGAGAGAGACAGACAGACAGACAGACAGACAGAGAGACAGAGAGTCATATTCTTTAGCTGCAAACTCTACTGTCCTGGGGCTAAGTAGGCAACATAAATTAGTGCAGTGGTACTGGGTACAAGATACAGATTCATTGTCTGTGTATTGAGAGACGACTCCATTTCCACACAGAGATGAGCTCACTCTCATTTTTTTCTTAAAAAAAAAAAAAAAAAGTGACATTTTAAGCTTCCTTTTGTTTTCCCACTTTTGCTAGTAACGTTGGTCTTTCTTTAAAAAATAAGTGTTAGTAGAATAAAAAAATGAAAACGAACTCATTTTTGCTTTAAAATCTCTTGCTTTTAATATATTGTAGAGAGGTCTTCAGACTTACAGCATATTCATCCACCATGACAGGAATTATGTATAAGCACAAGCTGAGGAAAAATGTAGAAGAGGCCTGTGCAAATGAGCCCTTCCTCTTCAGGGTCTAACTATCATCACCTTGAGAAAGCCCAGAGCCAGGGATTTCTTACAGGACCTAAGTGACAAAGCATGCATCCGCACTAGGTACAGATTAGTTCCTCTAAAAAACTAAGGTGCCCTGCCCAACCTGAGGCAGCAGCACAGTGGCACAGCTCAATGCCCTCTGATGACAGTTTTCACCTCCCACTGGGCTTCCTGGGCTCCTTGTGTGTGCTGACATGTAAATGTCTTGCAGTTGGCCATGCTTTCTCATGGAAGTGACAGAGAACATCACAGAGCATTGGAACCTCTACATAGCACTGTGATTCTAGAAATTCCTTTATGAAAGACTGGCAGAGCCGGAAGTTCCTACTTAGGCTCTTAACAAAGGGATACAAACTTTTCCATTTAGCATTGCAGGATCAATACACTGACACCCAAGGGTCACAGGCATTTGCATCCCTGTTCCCTATGACATCATGCTGGCAAGTCATATTTTCAACAGAGACGCTTAACATTTTCAAAGGTTGCTGGCATCTGGCTCTCACCCTGCAGAGACATAATTCCTCATCTGGTTTCTGCTTCCCTGCTTCAGATGAACAGCCTTGCTTAGGAATATGTGAAGAAACTAGTTACTTGGGAGGCAATGAACCTACGGGTCTGCAGGATGCCTGCATTCATTAGCACAGAGTTATGTGCAGATGGTCCGCAATTTGTCGATTTTTCCAGTTTATAAACAAATCTGGAAACACAGATCATTGAAGACAATTAGATTGCTTGCCAGAGAGCTGGCTCCTGATTTGCCACTGGTGTGTAGCTTGGAAGTGCATGTGCTTTCCTTACTGTGATATACAGCCAGATAGAGGGATATGTCTTTGGATAGTGGGAGGAGGATGCTTTGTGGGTGAATATCTATTCTGGGACCCCGGTAACCTGCAGTCCTAGGATGGATTGCATTGTAAACTGTCATTCATTGTGCCCTTTAACTCATCACTGCAATGTATGGACAGGTACAAAGCATAAGTACTCACTGTCATCTCCCAGCATGTCAGCATTCTCATGCATGGAATGGGGATGATGTTGATCTGGTTCCAAAGATAAAAGACACCCAGCCTAGAAGAAGGCAGAGCCACTGGCAAAGGATGGCTGTTTCTGTGCTGAACCCCAAGCCCCATGGCCTTAAAATTGTAAGTGGTACCAACCTGGGAATCTTCTTTCTTGTGCCTCCCTCAGAAAATGCCATCAGGGACCATTCCTTGATGCCGTTTACCAGGTGAACTTTTCCATGTCCTTACTTGGAACTCATTAGACTCATGATCAAATGGAATTGCTCATCTCTTTAATAGATGTAACCTAAGAAGTTTCAAGCTTCTTCCACTCATCACCTGTGACGGTTTTCTTTTTGCCCTACTCACTTCCAAGCTCCTTCACAAACAGCTTAGTAGTTTACATTAGTCCAAGGCAAAAGAATATTCTGGCTAGGTACTGGTCATGAGCACAGACACAAGATAGAAGTGGGATGGTTTAGTTATTCCTAAGTATATTTGGGAAGTTATTTGTATTTTGAAATGGGTACATGTTCCTTCACGTTTCATTATTTATACAAGGTATGAGCTATGTAAGAGTAATAAGTGGGTCTTTCAGCTAGAGTTTAAAAAGAGGTTGAGGAAGGCACAGCGGGAGAGTTCTGAGGGACAGAGATAAGACTGCCTACGTGTATATGGGGTGGAATCAGGGAAACACTGGAAAGCCATAGTAACTCCCAGCATTGCCCCTTCCTACCTTACTAACCTCTTCACCTGTCTGTGAGTTCTCCATGTTATAAAAGACAAGCATGCGATTCCTTGGAACCACAGAGAGAATAAGGGAGAAAGTATCTTAACTCCCGAGCAGCTAACACGAGATGTACCCAGTGAAGGAGTGGAGACAATGGAACCAGCAGAAGTAAAGGTCTAGGTTATAGGAAACAAAGAGATCACCATTGCATTTTCCCAACATCAGACATTGGTGTAGCCAATAAATATACTTTAAGTCACATTGTGAATTCTAGTCTAATGAATATCCCCAGTCTGATAATAATAAGATCTTGTCTTGCTTGATGTCTTAGTCAGGGTTTGTATTCCTACACAAAACATCACCACCAAGAAGCAAGTTGGGGAGGAAAGGGTTTATTCAGCTTACACTTCCACATTGCTGTTCTTCACCAAAGGAAGTCAGGACTGGAACTCACACAGGGCAGNGACTTGGAGGCAGGAGCTGATGCAGAGGCCATGGAGGGGGTGCTGCTTACTGGCTTCCTTCCCCTGGCCTGCTCAGCTTGCTTTCTTAGAGAATGCAGAACCACCAGCCCAGAGATGGCACCACCCACAACAAGCCCTCCCACCCTTGATCACTAATTGAGAAAATGCCTTACAGCTGGATCTCATGGAGGCATTCCCTCAAGGGAGGCTCCTTTCTCTGTGATAACTCCAGCTTGTGTCAAGTTGACACACAAAACAGGCCAGTACACTTGGGCATTGACCATGTGCACTGAAGAGTAGCACATGTGAACAGAAACATACACATTTAGAAGGAATTTTAAGCACAATACAGTGTGTGTGTGTTTATCTATGCATACATCTGTGTGTGTTTGTATATACATACATCTGTGTATGTTTGTCCTTGTGTACATGCATGTGTGTATGTGTGCATATACAGGCGTGTGTGTGTGTGTGTGTGTGTGTGTGTGTGTGTATGTCTCTGTGCATACATGTGTCTATGTGTGTAAGAATGTATTTTTTGAGTGTATCTGTGTGTCTTTGTGAGTCTCTATGAGGTGTTAAGGAGATATCTGAGATATTGCATATTCTAGGTAAGTGCTCTACCATGAAGCTACCCCTTGTGTTTGTGTATAAGGGTCTCATTATATACCCCAAACTGGCTTTAGACTCACAAACCTCTTGCCTCTGTCTTCCAGGTGCTGGGATTAAAGGTTTGTGCCATATAATCATTGGTTCCCTAAATAGCTATATGGCCAAAATTCCTTCTAAATATTTACGTTTATGTTCACAGACTAGTGCTACTCTCTGTCTGGGGCCAAGATTAATGCAGAGATCCTCATCTGATCAAAGTATGGAGGACAAGTGACTATTGAGCACTCAGACCCAAACAGGACTTCTGTCTCACTCCTTACACAAACCTGGGATCGAGGCAGAAGAGAAGGCAAAAATATATAAGAGCTGGAAGGTAAGGAGAGATGCTATGTAACATTGCCTACCCAGTATGGCATGGTCGTTGAACACACTGCAACACTTGTACAAAAGTGAGCCCTTCAAGGCTCCGACATGGACAGAGGAGGTACTCCTGAGGTCCCATGCTTTTCAACGGAGCTTCTGACTATTGGTGGCTGATATGGGAGGGGAAGTCATTCACTCAGTTGCGTGGCTACTGAGGACTATTTGGGGGACAGGGTTCTGGGAGATGGAGAGCAAGAAAAGAGGCTAATGGGAGTGATTATAATCAAAACGCATACACCTATGGATGAAACTGTCAAAATTTTAAAAAGAGAGAGAGAAGGGTAAAGCAGAATGGAAAAAATAAAAGGAGCAGTCATATGCCCATGTCCCACCCATTCTACACCAATGTGGCAGGTTGCCTAGAAAGTAAGCTGAATTATTTTGACAGGAGGACATTTTACTGAATCTGGTATGTATCAAGAATAGGTATCCCTGCCCTCTCCGAGGTATCTGGTATTTTTATTTTGCTTCTTGGCAATGAGCAGAAATGAATGGAGCGAGTAGCTCATGAAATTTTTTATGTTGATCTAGAGTCTTAAAGTATTTACATAGACCAATTGTATCTAAGCCAATGGGTAAGAACACATTCTTGTCCTTTCCATTGTACCAGATAGGAACATGCTTCTGAAGAGGTGGCAGTTACTTTTGTGGCCATTAAAAAGAGGGAGAAGACACCACAGGTTCTCAGCACATTTGTCCCAACAATCTGATGTGTTCCTTATCTTGCTTGAGCCTTACAGCAAGCCTAAAGGAAACAATACAGATTTTCTTTCTGTTTTATGTACTTTATGTTTTCAAAGGCCACCTGCATGGGATTAGGAGTCTTCAAATATTTTGTTGGCTATGAAGCATTTGCCATTTTCTAAGGCTTTTTAGTGGTCACCCGAAGTACTGCTTTTTCATATTTCCTATAGTCTGACTCCTATCATCACACACGTCTTAGCTGGGACTCAGCAATCTGGGATAATCCTGTGCTCACCATGAAACACACCATCCTTAAAGGTTGGTTGAAATCATCACTTGTTCTGTCAAAAGTGAGTTAGGTGATATCCTAACTCACTGGTCCAAGGACACCTGTCCATCAAGCTAGTTCCCACAATGCTACTGGCTCCTCGTGTATGTGGTTTTCCTTACAGGCTGGGCAGCTTGATTTTATTTCTTTTTATTGTAGTTTGTTCTGTTTATCTCCATGTACCTGATTATACATCATAAAAGGAAGTAAGAATACACTTGCATTGTCAGACCACAGGAGCAGTCACAGACAAGTGACAGAGACATAAGGAGCTCAGCCAGAGCACACTCATGGATGCTCAGGAAGATGATGGGTAGGAGACATAGAAGCCTGAGCCAATTGTGAAACGCCGTGTTGTCATGGGCTGTGACTCCTGTCAAATTCATTGTTCTTTCACGTCCTGGTTTCAGGTACAAAGTTGGGCACAGCTTTATGCAATTTAAAATTTTTTTTTTATCTTACAAAGCAAATGGTCCTTGGGAAAGGGCCCATCCTCATCGGCTGCTTACTGAGATGGTTAATTGTCTCGGGCAAGGAATGAAACACGTTTGCTTTAATGAGAAGTGCTACCAAGAATGATGGCCTGAGGAAAGGAGAACACCATGCAGATGCATTATAAATAGGCGATCAGGGGAGACTGTGATCAAGAGGTGCTTCTAAGCGATGCTCCGGCCACCATTGTTTTTTCTGCTGCATTGCCCAATGTGGTGGATCGTATCTTTACTAATTCTCCCTGTGTTCAGTGCCATCTGTATAGACACATTCTGTATCTCCAGTCACTCCTTCCCCGCTGCCTCCAGAGCTACCAGGCTCCATCTCCCTGATCCTCTAAGCAAGCTCCTGCTGCCTGGATTCAAAGTAGTACCAGAGCTATTGCTGCCTCGCTATAAAGGACAGAACTTTCAGCCAGGCTTCTCTTCGGTGTTTTGTCACAGGGACAAGAACATTCACTGGTTTACTGTGGGGTCTACCATTTGGCGAGCATTATCTGGGGATGGAGAAAACTAACGTGGATACGGGGTTGCCATTCAGAGGGAGGAGGACCTCTGTCTCCATTCACAACTCTCCTCATCATCTCAGGTTTGTCAATGGCTTTCAGGTGAGAGTGGGAGTTAATTGAGAGTCCTCTTTTCTGCTCCTTGTTATTATACAGTTGATCCAGAAGGGTGCAGAAAACAAATCAAGGAGATTCTAAATGCACTCTTCTCATCAGCTATAGTGAAAGTATAATCTGGTAATGATCTACGTGGGAAAGGTATGGATTAGCTCAGCTCCATATAATGGGTGGTGAAGGCTAAATTAGCATAGTTTTGAGTTGTATCCAATTATAGAAAGCAATGATCAGAGGCCAACTCACTGCATTACCACAGCAAAAGCAACAAAGAACAACTCTCTGTAGCCATGTGTCTCTGAGTTAATGGCACTTAAAGAGGAACGGGCTCCGTTCTCACTCATTTTCTGTTCTTTCGATGACTATACATTCTAGACAAGTTTGGTTTTGGCCAACACGAAGTTACCACTTGAGATCAAACTATACACTAACAAAAAAAAAAAAAAAATCACACCTACTGTAATAACTCAGCTTCAAAACAACCAGATCCAAACTCCCAAGTGTTGTGTGAATAGTTTTTGCACATCAGCAGTGGGTTCAGAGAGAGGTATTGAAGTTTCAACAGGAGTTCGTGTCACCTCTGAGGTCCTCTCCAGAAATAGATTACAAACAGTTCTACAGTGCTGGGGCCCAGCTAGTTGTTACTGGCTCTAAACAGAAATCCTCTGTGAATCCTTGTCCTGCTATGTTGAGTAGTGGAACTCTCTGGTTCCCAATACTTGGTTCACCAGCGTTCCTAGGACAGACAAAGCCAGGCACCTGCCAACTATTCATGATCAGACAAGGGTATGGTAGACTGATATGTGCTTAGTACAGCAGGCAACAGATTATGGATTCAAATTGAAAAATGAAATTTAATTTAATTATGTAATGTGCCCAACAACTAAAAAAAAAAAAAAAGAAAAAAACCTGGAGAAAAATTTCCAAGATCATAGATTAATGAGACAAGGTATTTCTTTTGAAATTAACATGATTACCTTATCATTTAAAAGAATTATGGACTCAAAATAACTGCAAGGAAGGGTGGGTCAAATCAGAGGGTAAGCGAATTGTGAGGAGAGACCTAAACTTCACACACTTTCATATATATATTTATTCTTGAAGAGGAGGAATGGAGGGATTCCAGCAGAGAGATTACCAACAGAGTGTGACAGAAATCCAGGGGAGAACTCCGGTGATGAGCTTAGGATCCTTCTACAGGAGAAAACCTGGATGAGAAATAGCTGTCCATAGACACTAAACAGAAAATACACCTCACTCACTATGGGATTTCAAAAGCAGAGAATCAGAGGTTGAGCTGTTTTAAAAAAAAAAAAAAAAAAAAAAAAAAAAAAGGTTGAATTATCAGGCTTGTCTTTAACATACAAAAAGCATCCTAAAATCAATAAGAAATTGACATCTGAATTGATCTCTGTGCTTGAATAGGATATTTATCAAATGCAAAAGTAAGTATGAGAAGTTATCCAAGCAATAATGAACAGAAAAATTACATATTGTTACCTCATAAAATAACAAATATTTTATCTATTCAAGTCAGCAAATGTCTAAAGCAATAAAAGAGCCATTCTTCTCCGAGAATATTCTGTATGATGGTCAATACTGTCCTCTTGACAGGGTCTAGAATTAACTAGGAGACACAGCTATGGTTAAGACTATGATAGGTTACTCAAACTGTGTTAGACTCTGGTCATGCCCACAAGGGATTATTTAGATTAGCTAAATTAAGGCAGGAAGAACTATCTTTATTGTGGACCATACTATCCTGGGATCTGGGGTCCCAAGCCAAATAACAAGCAGAAGACCGGGTGAGAAAAGGGGTTCTTCTCACTTTCTTTGCTGATCCTGGGGACAATTTGATCAGCTGCCTCATGCCCCTGCTACTGTACCTTTCCTGCCATAATCGACTTCCCCTGTAACTATAAGCCAAACCAAAACCTTTCTTGTCTAATGTGCTATGGTCAGATATGTTATAATGACAAGACATTTAACTTAGACAGTTTCCATTTATGTGTTTGACAGATTAAATGACCTTGCAAGTTTTACGAGAACTAAAGATACTTTATAAATAAAAGAAAGAAAATATAAAGAAAAATCTGTATAACCTATTTCCA
The DNA here is from genome assembly GCF_900095145.1 of Mus pahari. Taxonomy (NCBI): domain Eukaryota; kingdom Metazoa; phylum Chordata; class Mammalia; order Rodentia; family Muridae; genus Mus; species Mus pahari. The sequence goes on from NC_034608.1 coordinate 46,355,536, forward strand.
ATAAAAGAATTATTACTATCAAGAGATGTATGATACGCTACGATGCTAATCACAATATTGCTAATAATATTAAAGTAAGTGAAAACATCCTAATTTTTGTCAACCAACTAGTTCATTTATGTCATGCTTGTTCAATGGAATGGAATGTAGCCATTAAAAAGAACAATGCCCACTTAATTAAAGAGGTCATCTTTATGAGACAATACTGAGTAGAAAAGCAGAACAGAAAGCTTATTTCTATTGTCCCCACATTCAAGCACACTCACACAAACTCCTAGAAAGCAATTCATCAACTGCTGCTTCCAATTTTTCATGAGTGTAATTGTTCTCTGATAGGGTCATGGATTCCATTTTCTGCCTGGTTTTCCTAAAACTATCTCTGGCTTTCTGCAGTATGGGAATAGAGGCATGCATGTAGGTTGGTACACATTGCCAACGGAAGTAACTTCTTAGTCCCAAGTCAGTTTCCTGTGTGTTTTTCCAGACTTCACATCTGCCAGAACATCTTACACACAAGGTTTCTAAGATGGACTCCTAACTTACACCCACGCTGGCAGCGTCACTGGAACAGGATTCTCGGTAGGCACCTAATGATCAGGTATCATAGGAAATACAGATCTATTGTTTTAAGGCAGGAGGGTTTCTAAGCTATTTGCTCCTTTGGTATAATCTAGCCTGCCCTATTTTCTACATTCTGTATGATGTTTATTAGTGGAGAAAAGGCCACTTTCATTATGCAAACAAAGACACAGTCCCAAGTTTGGAAAAACATTTCTATTATTCCTAGCCTTTAAACATAGTAAACAAATTATCTTATATAGCTTATGCTTTTGTTCCTTGAACTAATACATAAGCCAGAAATCATTCCACTGGTAGACTTGAAGCCTAAGTAACTATCCCCAGCTACATTTTATATTTACAGGGCATGACTGTTGGAGTTTTGCAAAATCCACAAGGCACAAGGAGCCCTGTCAGAACAATGGGCCCTGTATCCATCCACGAAGGGAAATGTCTTGAACTCACATTGCTTCCACAGGTCATCCACACTTCAGTTGACCATGCAGTTTCATTAGCAGGACTGAGCTTTTCATTTCTGGGTTTATTGTATAAATAATACCGATTGTTCCATGGGTTGCAAGCATGTCAGGGGGGAAATCCTCAGAGAGGTGACTCTGTGTATGCAACCTGTCTTCCCTCTGGGCTGGTGTCTCCATTTCTCACTTTAATCAGCCTGGTCAATTAAAGTGGATGTTTTCCTATTTGTTTTCATCCAGTTTACTCCCCTTCTCTTTGCATTTTGCTTTTTATGAACTATCTCGGAGCTGCTATTCGGGCTTCACAACACTACTGGGAATGTTTAAAAAATAAACTAAATTGCCTATGTTATTTTCTTTCTTTAAGAAAAAAAAAGAGTTCCTGAAAATTAGATTTCTCAACAGCCTCTGCTCCACACCCCCTCCTTCCCTTTTAATTTTGATTTTGGAGAAAATGCATAGTGAGCGGGGCTCTCGGTTTGAGAATAAAACACATATATGTGGATTATAGGAGTTGTCCTTGAAAACAGTGTTTGTTTGTATATACTTCGGATGGGAGGCAGCAATCTTATAGGTCAAACTATAAAATAACTTTGCAGTTTTTGAGTTAAGATGAGGTGATTCTGCCCTTTAACTATATCTGATTTTTCCATTGTGGTCAATAAGCGGAGTGCAGAGACGTCAGAAGTATCGCATCAGGGATGTCAGTACCCTGCACTCTGCAATCAATCCTCTCTAGATGTGAGATAGCACTTGAGTTGGTTTCATATAAAGAAGGTCAACGTGCTAGCTGCTGGTGCTCGGGATGCCTTTGCTTATGGCCTGTTCTTTCCTCCTTAAAAGACACACTCTTCTTAAAGAAACAAACAAACAAAAACCCACCTGGAGGTCTTCTACACTGTATTTTCAATCTAACCACCTCTTGCCTACATGTTCTGGTGTAAACAATGCACAACTACTCAAGGTTTCCTTTCATCATTCAAATAGGTGCCTGGTACCCGGGTTAATAAGAAGGGCTTTGCACTGTAGAATAATTACAACTGAATTTGTTCTCCCTTTTCAATTAAAACCATTCTTTCCCAACCTTCCCCCTCTCTCCCTTACCTGTGCACATAGCTGCTACTGCACCTGCACCCCTCCCGTCATCAGCATCACGACCGGTATTCGAGTGTGCCATGCAGGCAGACTAGAGCATCAAGAAGGGATACCATTTCCATTCCCCAAGTGGAGTTTTAGCTTGCCAGTTATACTTGCATTATCTCGAGGACAATAGACTTAAACCATCAAATGGACCGGACGGCCCGTGCAATCAATGTGCCAATCGGTCTAGTACCTACCACGGCAGAAATGTGAGTTGATTGGATCTGTTTTCAGAGTTCTCCTAATGGAGATAAGGTCAGAAAGAATACTTGGCCAGGATGTGCTAAAAGATAAGATAATGATTTTTTTTTCTACCTGGCAGTAAGCTGTCTAGGATGGAGAAGGTGTCAGTGGCTCTCCAGCTTGAGTGATGTGTCTGGCATTGAGCAGAAGCCCCCACTTGCTTCTACTTTTAGTGGATTTGCACACGTTGCCGGTTCTAAGCAGTTCCCCTAATGATTGCCTTTGGAATGCGTGGGGGAAAAAAGCTGTGCCTCTCTAGCAAGCTTGAAACTGCAGATTGACCACTTATGGTTTCTTTTCCCATTTTAGAGCAGTTATTTTTATCCTGGACCTGTTTGAGCTGCAGCATTAGTGGACGTATGATGTACTTAGCAGCAAGCCCTGACCTGATCTTACCTGCTCTGAGTTCTGCATCTGGCGCCTTTCCTTATGTCCATGAGTTGCAACATCCTGTGCTTTTCCTTTTCTATATTTTGGTTTAAACCAAGACTCACCTCTTAACGCTCACTTTTTTTTTATGCAAATCATAGGCTTCTGGGACTTGTGCACTTCCTTAACTCCATGCCCGCAATCCTGACCAACACCGGCAGAAATGCAATATCACCAGAGGGCATTAGCTGTTTTAGAAACTGCTGCAGTATCAGGAAGACATGGGGTCTGCCTGCACCATTCCAGACTGCCTGTAAGATGAACTGCAGACAGCCTGCCATACCCACATCTTGTAGAGGATGAGATTTCACTGAAATCACTCTAAAAAGACCGTGTGTGTATGTGTGTGTGTGTGTGTGTGTGTGTTTATAAGCTTTATGCTCTGTGCCCGTTTGGTATGTACCTGCTTCCTTATACACAAGAGGTATAAGGAAGCAGGTGTCCTATATATGTCGTACAGGGAAATGCTGAATTAGACATGCACTCAGGAGATCAATCAGCCCCCCAAAATAGAATCCACCATCCGAGAGACCATGAGAAGATGACGTTGAGATAATGATACTACATCCTTGGCCGGAAGTGCTGGCGTGACTGTGGGGAAGCTCCACTGGGTGAGAGGATATAGGAGCTATGCTGGGAGAGATGCTGTTTTCTCTAATGGATCCCAGGCAAGAAACCTGCAGAGTGAGAAATTGGAAGTCAACCTAGTAGATACCCTTTTAGTTATTTGTTTATTAAATGATGCTTGCTTCATCAGTGACTGATAGTTGCAGGGAAGTGGAAAAATGCTATGGGATACAGTTACACAGCCAGTCCCTTGGCTGATGGTGACTGGTGTCCTTCCGATGCATAGTAATTAGATTCCTCCAGGGTATCCCATCAGTCCTGAGGGGCTCTGAGAGACAACCCAGAAGTGTGAGAAACTTGAGCAACATAGAGTCAGGTCAGGCAGTAAGGAAAAAATACCTATAATGCAGTCATTAGAACAGTGAGATTCATTTTCCATTTTCTTGTCTTTCTCCAAACTTGAAAAATACAGACATCCCTCCTGAGAAAACTAAAGCATAAGTCAGATGTGAGGTACCACAACTGATCAAGCCAACCCAAGACTGGGATCAAAAGCAGCCTGGAGGGTTCTCTTCTCCCCACAAAAGGTTTTTTTCAGTTCAGTCACTGGAAATGGTCCATGGATGCTCTATACTAATATATCCCCCAAAGTTCTTCAACCCCAAGGAAATCTGGAATTATCTTTATATGGTTGAAGCAACTCAGGGTGGACAGCATTGCCTCACAGTTAAGCAGAAATGAATGCCTGAATTTACAAGTCAGGTCTCCTTTCTGTTGGTACTTTGAAGTAGCCTAAGCTACTTGTATTACATAGCCTAGGCTGTCCTTGAACGGACCTGCTTTCCTGTCTTTGCCTCCCGAGTACCAGGATTACAGACCTGTGTCACCACAGCTGGCTTCACGAGCTAGTTTTCATGTTCTTATTCACCAAGTACTCTCAAACTATGATCGAAAGTTTGAAATGAACAGCTCAGTTCCAGGGGATGATGGTTTGTTCTAAGCTCAGTTAATCGAAGAGGAAAAATTAGAAGCCAAGCAAAGTTGGGCATTAAGGAGTTGGTTGTTATTAGCTACAGTTTGCGGTAAATAGATAGCTCCAGGGGAAGGGATCTATCTATTCCCATACCTCCCTCTGGCTGACTAGTCCCCTGGTATTATTCTACCTAGATGGATCACAGTATGTGTACAGCTTGCCCCCCTCCCCCCAGCTCCCTTCCTTTCCACTTCCCCTGTTTTACAATGTAAACTAACTCCCAGCAGAATCCGAATGATGAAGGGGGATCTTTGATTCTGCATACATTACAGGGATCAGCAGCTAAATGCTGGGTGATAAACACCATCAGAGCAGAGACTGCACCAGGAGGAAATGATCTTTAATGGAGTTGCTCTTATAAGAATCTGCATGTGGCATCTCTAAAGACGACGGTGGTCTCTGTTACAGATCACACACTGCTAATGTACGAATATTAAAGAAGAAAACAGGAGGGAGGTGGAGAGGAGCCAGGGGAAGGAGCTACTGAAAGAAAAACTACATCTACAGCTTTCCTGCCCTTCACAGGGCCAGCTCTAGGCAAACCTTAGCAGACAGAATCATTCCTTTGAAATGCATCCTATTACACTTGGTCCACATGAACAAGCCGCTGGATATTTGTATTTTAATTGAGAGAGAGAAAAAAAAGAGACTGAATCTAAAGCATGACTCTTCAATGATGGGATTGCAGGTAAAACTGGCCAAAAGAATTCTAGGTAAAGTTTGGAAATTTATTCATACTCTGTAAGTAGATTTTTGGATCCCTGCTAGTTCTTGTCTTCTGGGCTAATGGCTAATGGCCCTCCTTCTTTTCCCTTCTAAAGAATGGGTGGAGGATCCGAGGGAATTCCTTCTATTTGGTTGTATGAAGGCTCCAAGCATTGATCCTGTATACATTGAATCTATATAGTAGCAGCGCCATTCACAATTCATTCAGGTCCATATATTCGCTATGGAGACTAAACTTGGCAACACTCTTATCATTCTCAAAGTTGGACTTACCATCCTTCCTGTATGACCATGGGGCCATGTATGTACATGGACTGGCAGCGGGATGTTGAAGATTCAAGTTAAAGAAGGAAGAGAAAAGCAACTGCTAGTCAGTCAGCATCCCACATGAACAGTACCAGAGATGGATCTGAAGCTACACCACACCCCTGCTTTCCTCATTCTGCCTCGTTCAAGTTTGCCATAATCAAACTGTTGTGTCATCAGAAAGTAAGAGACATGAATCTTCATTTCGGAGAACTGATCACAGACCTAAGCAAGGAGGAGGTCACTCTACCTACGGCATTGTCTAAACAAATCCATCGAGGGATCTTGAATCGTTTAATCACAGTGCTGTCATTTGGTCTGGGTAAGCATATTTTCCCTTCATTAGATTTAATATATAATCTCATTATAGAAATATGACACTCTGCACCAACTCTCAACTCATAAATCAGCTTCTACTTCTGCTCCCGAGGTCCACAAATGGAAAAAAAAAAAAAAAAAAAAAAGAAGTAGTGAGAAATGTGTGGCAAAAATGCATAGCACAACATTATGTCAGCCGTTCAGGAGCGCTGCCTGCCACTCATCTGCATCCCTGACTTCCCAATACCATTTCCATGTGGTCTATCATGCTAACGTCTATCACCGTATGCAGTGAGACGTTTGAAGTGCATGAACCGTTTCCAAAGGTCGCCTCAACTTTTCCCTACCCAATCACATGCCCCGCTCCTTCCCTCTGTGTTGCTGTCTCCCTCCCTTCCTTCCTTCCACCTACCTCACATAATGCAACACCTGGATACTCATAGGCTCCCAACATAGATATCTACCTATGGAGTGTTTATCACACAGCTTATTCTTTTCTGGCTTTAAATAGGATAGGAAAGAATAGCAGACATGGCCCTTGGCTTTTAAGATAGTACAATACTTTAGGGGAGAGAAGACTATAATATCAACACAAATAAAAGGTTCATATATGTCCACAGTGAAATAGACAATGAGAAGGCATCTCTCAGCACATATGAATTTGCTCATGTAACATACATCTACTTAAGTATTTAAAATGTATTCAAATGTACTAATCTCTAACATAGAAGGGTTTTTATTTTTTGTCCATTTTACAACATTTTGTCACTCAAAGACTCATTAATGTATTAAAGCCATGTAATAAATGTTTACATCTAAAAGACATGAAATGAACCCAAGATTCATCAAGGTTTGTCAAGGATTATAAATGCATCAGATACACATGTTAGCTCACATGTAATTTCATCATGTTTTCCTGTGCAAAATAAATATGGACATGTCTTATAGAATACTTTCTATAAATATCTCTTGTTTTTCTGGGTAGCTTATCAAAGCACTATGTTAATATTTATTTTATTTAGATGGAAAAGGGTATCTAAGTCAGACAACAGTTCTCTAGATTAAAAACTCACTGGTTCATATATCAAACTTTGTAGATGTTATTCTATTCATGTGCCTGTATGCGCACACACTCATACATGTGCTTGTATATGTGTGCCTGTGTGCATACATACTTGAATATATGGGGGCACATATGTGTTCTGAGTTGTACATAGATGTGGAGACCTTTGGCTGAAGTCTAGAACCCCCTGTCACTAACTTTTCCTCTATGCATCCCCCCCCCCCTTTTAAAAAATGTTTTAGGGGGATAAGACTGAGCTTATCCTGGTGCCCAGTATGTATGACCATGGCCCAGAATATTGATTTAGGTTACGCCATAGCCACGTTCCAGTATGCAAGCAATTTCATGAATTTTTTATATTAAGAGAACAAAGGAAGTCATAAATCAATGCTCCTTAAATGTGTTGGTAGGAACTTTAAGGCAGTTACAACAAAGCAGCGAACTCTCAGCTGTAGGCCTCTGATGCTGGTGATGACGCTCGCCCTTTGGTTGGTAGAGACTGCAGTTTTGTTAAGTCGATACACTGCAAAAAGGTTTCCTTCTCTTTCCCTGGTTTTAAATTGGAAGAAATATTTTTCATATCATGTGTCCTGAGCATGGTTTTCTTTCCTCCATCTGTCAGAGCTCCCCTCCCTAACCTTCCCAACTCCATGGCCTTTCTCTAGAAAACAAACAGGCAAAGAAAACGCAAACCAGAATTAACAGACATTAATACACACCACACAATACATAAACACCACACAATACATAAACACCACACATATGCCCCACACATACACACACATACATAATACACATACTACACATACACCAGAATACAACACACCATACACACCACACACAATACAGCACCAACACACACACACACACACACACACACACACACCAAACCCCATAAAAACACATTTTCAGAAGTTAGATAAGCAAAAGGGCAGAAATAAAAAAGTCCAAGCAAAGTAATATGAAAGAAAAACATCCACAAAAACACCCCCGAGTTCACTTTGTATTAGACATCTACTGCTGGCTACGCAGTCTGCCCTCAAGTGTGGCTTACCTAATTAGTTGGACTCCATTGGAGAAAACAGAGTATTCCTTTGGAAGCAGTTGACAAATGCAGATAGATTCTTGGGAAGGAATGGGAACTCATATCCACTTCAGAATCTCAGCACTGGGACCATGCCAGGCTTGAACATGTGCAGGCCCTGGGTATGCTATGCTGCAGTGGTCTCTGTGCGTTTGTACGTGCCTAAGACCTGTTGTTATCAAACTTCTGTGCTCTTTTGAAGCAAGACTGCTTAGACAAAGCTAGAGCTTGCCAACATAGCCTGTCTGCCTAGCCAGCTAGTCCAGTGGATCCCTTCTCCGTTTTCCAAGACTGGGATTATAGAATAGCTCCTTCAGCCATTCAAGTTTTTCTTGGCATCTGGGGATTTGAATGTTGGTCCTCTTGTTTGTACATCAAGTACTCTAAACATCTGGCTCTATCTATGGCCCACACAATACTCATTTTAAGGAAGGGGAGTTACCACAATTGAAATACCATGTGAAGGAAGGTAGGAAGCCTTTGAAGTGCTCCTTAAAACTTAAAATACCATGTGGAAGGGAGATGGGAGTTTCACGGCTTTGTCAAAATTCATTAAAAGAATTTCTCATAGTAAAGAAATCATAGCTTACAAAACCCAACTTACTTCTTTTTAAAGTTTACAATATTCACAATTTTTATTTTGTATGTGTGTGGGGGGTGGGAAGGGGAGGTACACACATGTGAGAGGCTCTGTACACACGTGAGTGGAGGCCAGAGGACATGCTTAGTTTCCTGTGGTTCCTCAGGTCCTGCTCACCTTTTCTCTTTGAGATAAGGTAAGCTCCTCACTTACCTGAAGCTTACCAAATCACAAGAACTGGCCTGTTTCGACCTCCCCAGTACACTGGGAGTACACATGTGTGCCACAATTCCAAACTGTTGTGTTTTACAAGGGTACTGGGGTTCAAACTCAGGCCCTCATACTTACAATGTAAATAAACATGCTACCAATGGACACATCTCCCTCGGGCCTTACCTTTTGTTTTTTGTTTTTTTGTTTTGTTTTTTAAATTCATTTTAATCTACATTGTTACATGATTTGTGATTTTCTATCGAAAAGGAAGAAACTTCAGTGGGTGGAAACATGGAATTTTGAAATGTCCAAAAGCTTCTAAGATAGATTGCAAAGATACCATTGTCCCCTTCCTCAAGTATTAGTCCACGTGAAGCTGTCAATCACCTGGCCAGGAGACCATCAATAGGAAAGGCGATTCACCTGAAGACATATCCATAAGATAATGAACGGGAGACAGAAACTTGTCAAGTGGGTCTGGGACCACAGAAGTTTCCAGAATGTCTGTAAGCCAGAACTGCTGGAAGAGAGCTCTGATTCTTGTGTCTTTATTATCTCCTAGATGTGTTCCTCTACCTCAAGGCTGTGTGCGCCCACAAGGCCAAGATGATCCTCCTGGACACGACAGAGGAGCAACGGAGCTGACTGACAGCTCATCCCTCACCCCGTGCCCCACCTAGTTTCTGCCATAAGTCATTTTAAAAAGCCACACATTAGCAGCTTGTGGGTATCGAATTTCCTGGGCTCTCTCTTGTTATATAGGAGTTCTGTTCTCTCTCTCTCTCTCTCTCTGTCTCTCTCTCTCTTACACACACACACACACACACACACACACACACACACACACAAACTAAGACTTCTTTTCTAAGTTCTAACTCAGCACAACTCCTACTTTCTGTCTCTTTCTGTTTCCTTCCAGCCCCGCTGTGAAGAAGCAGCTGTTCACAGACTTTCCATCGCTGAGTCTGCCTGTCTCCTTGACTTCCAACACAGAGGCATGCCCTTTCTCTTCCTCTTGTCCACCTCTCTCCTCCAGGCAGCTGCTGAGATCATCAGTTTGCCTGCCCTACTCCAATAACATGGTCTTGGAGTTCTGGAGTTGATTTTTAATTATTATTATTATTATTATTATTATTATTATTATTGTTTTCTTAATCTACAAGACTATGAGCCTGAGAAAAGGGACCTAAGTTTCACCAGAACAGTCATACTGGAGGGGTAGAGATGAGAGAGGATTGCGTGAAGTGCATCTTGCCAAACAGACACGCTGCACACAGAAGCCGCTTGCACTGTAGCAGGCACAAGAGGGGAAGAGTCAAGCCTGTCAGCTATGCACAGAGAGAGGCCCAAGTCAGCGCCAGTCAGCTGAGCGACAGATGGCTGAGGCATGGGCGGAGTCTGATCTCTCCTCCTCGGAGGAAGGAGAAGCCTGCAACAGGCCGTGGAGGGAAGGGCTGACGGGCTGACGGTTGGGAGGGCAGAGCTGACGGTTGGGTCATGCAAAAGTAGATGAAAACTGCAACGTGTTTTCTTTGCTGAACAAAGAAAGGGTTAATATCAGTAACCTGAGTATCACCAAGTGCAACCTCAGATACGGTTTCATACAAATAATGTGACTGAAGTACACTATTGCAATTTTGAATACACAGTTTCATCTTGTAAAATGGGAAATCCCAGATATTAACTAAAAATAATAGGCCTTGACATGCCAATCTCCATTCATATATATATATATATATATATATATATATATATATATATATATATAATTTTCTATTGTGACTATAAGTGTGGGTTTGTACAGGTGTGTGCAGATGTCTATGGAGTCCAAAGGCAATGTATCGCCTGGAGCTGGAATTATGAGCAATTTTAAGGCTCCTGCCATGGGTACTGGAACTGAACTCATATCCTCTGTAAGAACAGTATACACTGCCAATCACTGAGCCATTTCTCCATCTCCTCTCCATATTTCAGTTTAAAATAGTCTTTCACAAAATTTGTGTTCTCAATTAAACTAGAAGCTCCTTACGGAAGTGAAATCGGTCCTTGTTATTATCCCCAGTGTCTATCTGTGCTTATCATGAAATAGTCACTATTGATATGATGGGCAGAGCTTTTTCTGATGAATAAATTCAGACTTGCTGAATGCTACTCTAATATTATTAGTGGGAAAAAAAGAGAGTAGAGACAGTTATAAAGCCCTTTGTGTCCATACATGCTGTTTAAATACAATTAAACATCCTTAAGAAATGGTCATTTGTCCAATGTCATCAATTTAGGGGACAATTGTATGAATGCTTGTTAAACATAACAGGGGGAATGTGATCTCAAGAAGAGAAGATGTTAAGGTTTTTTTTTTTTTTTTGCACCTGTCCATGTAATAAGTGGCTAAAACCAGATGACTCTGGAAAACTTAATTATAGAAAGGAATATGCTGTGAACATTTTTAGGACCCATGTAAAACAAGCTACAATACAATAAACCCTAAAAAAATCTTCTCCAAAACAGACTGGAAAACTTAGTTCTGCGATATTATTACTATCCTTTTAGACAAAAGAAAAACTAAACAGATGACCTTCATGGGCACATGTCCGCACATGTCCACTGAATGTCTTGCTACAGGCACCGCCCTTACGGCTCCTGGGTCACAAGAATTTATAGGTGGCAAGGAGTTTACACATGAGAGCAATCTGTGGACCCTGTAGCCCACTTTTTTTTTTTAAAATTCCATCTAAGAAAACTGTTGGAGGAGTGACATGGGTTATTTGAAATCACACAACTAATTTGTGGTTTCTGCTGACAAAAAAAACTGGTTAACTCCTCACAGTATTGAAAGAAAGACCAAGTTCTGACTACAAGAAGAAAATAGGGAAATAGTAGATGGAAGTGATAGTTGTAGGTATGTGACAGAGTAAATGCACAAGGAGGAGCTAAAGTCCAGACAAAACATATAACACTGCAGGATCATGGAAAGGCTGTTGATGAAACCACATAATAAGACATCTGCAATCTCAAGGGGTTAACCAAGGAAGTGACCTTAAGAGTCAGCACATCCCACTCAATATCCTCCAGTCCTCAGGGGAAGGGGTCACTAACATAAAATAGGGGATAAAAACCTTTCCCCTAAGTTCAATGACAGATCAGCTCAGGCACCCTACAAAGAACTAGTAGCTACAAAGGCCAGAACCTCACAAAGATAGACGACAGGCATATATGCTCAGTAGTGAAAGAGGAATAAAGAAAACTTGGTACACTTAAGGTTGACATTAAGTTTTAAAGGAAAAAAAAATCACAAGTCTATCTTGAGAATTTCTTACACACAGTTCATTTCGTAAAAGTTAAGTCCATTTCTAAAAGGAAGTAGGGCAACTCAGAGATAAATGAAAATATCAGAGCACCTAGCAAAAGTAATTTGCAAGTCAGATCTAGAGGCAGCAGCTCTGGAAGCACAGGTATTTCAGCTATTTTCCCCATTGATGGGACCACATATAGACAGCAAACATTGTAAAGAAAGGAGAGTTTATTTTGAATCCTAGTTTGAAAGTACCATCCACCATGATGGCAGGCATGGTGGTTGAGGTTGTGGCAGCAGACAGACAGACTGCATGTGCAGGGAAGAAAGGGAGAAGTGGGTGCAGGTGGTTGGCTTCATTTCTCCCTTACAAGGACTCTAGTACCACATCTTCTGGAATGATACGGCCTCGCATTTAGAGTAGGTCTTTCCAATTCAATTAACCCAATCTAGATACTCCCCCAAGGACCTGCCTCAAGGTTTATTTCCTAGATAGTTCTCCATCTTGTCAAGTCAGTAATCAATATCTACTACCATCATTGACTACAAAGGTATCCTGTCAATGGATTTCAATAAACACGAGTTTGCTACATAAAAAAGAAATTTGCCAAGTACATAGAGGAACAAATGCTTCAAATATTCTCATAAATGATAGACAAAGAATCTGGTTTTCAGATACTGATGACATTATAATGAACTGTAACAATATAAAATAGTTTTACTGCTTCAAGTCAAGAATGTGTGGAATTATAGTCCATGCTAAGCAGGGCGGTGCACCTATACAAATGAATTATTTGTATAGCTAAGACTGAGACTTCAAGGCTAGCTTCATCTATGCAGTGTGTTCAAGAGTAACCTAAAATATATGGTCCAATGCATGAAAAATGGCCTATAAAAAATAACCCAGAAAGTGTAAGCCTTCAGAATTTCTGTTAACAAAAGCATAATGATTAAAATACAAAAGAACAAAACTCAAAATACAAAAACCACAGTTGCAACGTTTGTGAGCTTAAGAAAAACCAAATGTAGCTGGGCATGGTGGCATACGCCTTTAATCCCAGCACTTGGGAGGCAGAGGCAGGTGGATTTCTGAGTTCGAGGCCAGTCTGTTCTACAGAATGAGTTCCAAGACAGCCAGGGCTACATAGAGAAACCCTGTCTCGAAAAACCAAAAAAAAAAAAAAAAAGAGAGAGAGAGAGAGAGAGAGAGAGAGAAACCAAATGTAACACTGAGGTGGAGTATATATTAAGGTAGAAAATGATTTACAAGACAAGAGGATGAGCATTAAGAGGATGCAGAGTGTGAGGGTCTTATTCAGTGTATTTTAGAACAGGCAGAAAAAAGCAACATCATGATTTCTTAGAGTACAATGGAGACTGGCCACACTATAGAAATGTTCATTATCACAACTGTCTTGCTTACGTTTAAGCTGTACTTTAACAAGTATTAGTCTCATTAAACTCTGTCTGTCTTCTGGCACAGAATACACAAACTATTAGAGAGGTAACCATGAACCAATGATTTAAAATTACTATAATTATTACTTACTTCAGACCTAGGAAACTATCGATAGCTCTCCAGTGGCTAAATAAAAGGAAACAGCCATTGATATGGATAAAAACAAACACGAAAGACAACAATAAGATCATCAAACATACAGAGGGAAATTCAAGTCATCATCCGTAGAGTCCACGAGAATATAGCCTGGAGATAAGTCAGTCGAGGTCAGAGCATGAGGAGATTTAATATGACAGTCCACACAGTACAGGCATCCATACACAAGATGAAGAATTACACACTCTGAGAAAGTGGAGGGCTTCAATGAATGACAATCAGATAGAAAATTAGTGGGAAAAAGGGGCAATTTTAATCTAATAATTACTCCCCAGGGAAAACAAAATGCTGTGTAATGTGAGTTATCATGGTCCAATTACTCATCTGGAAACAGTATTTATATGGCCATATGACTAGCAATGATCATTTCACTAGAGTAGAGAAGTTGTCAGCTGCGGGATATTCACAGAATGTGACACAGAGGGAGAGAGGAAAATCTTCCTTTTCTCTGAGTAGTACAGTTAGCACAGTGCTGATACAGAGAGATTCAAGACAGCACAGGTGGAAACATCTTTCGTTTTTGTTAAAATGATTTTTTAAAAATTGACTCTGAGAGGCAGGTGAATGGTTTAATGTTTTAGTGAGCTTGTGTGACCGTGTTGGCTCTTCAAATTTAGATGTATTTCATGTGCATAAAATAGCATTTAACCCCTTTGCTCAATTGCACATCAGTTCTAGTCTTCCAGTAAGGACGGGTATGTGCAAGGTCGGTCACCTAAGCCGTCTTTGTGAGTGTGTTCTAGGAACATGCTTCTGCCGTATGCTAGGAAACATGCACAGGAATACAACATGCCATTGTGTGACAAATGTGTAACAAAGTCTGGACACAAATCAAAGTATCCTCAAATGTTACAGACTGCACCCAGCTAAGGCCAAAAATTACTAAAAAAAAAAAAGAATGACTATAAACACTGAAGATAGAGAGTCAATATCTGGCAAGTGTACAACGGGGAACATAACTAGTTAAAATAATGCTCGTCAACTTCAGTTGTAGAGAACATGTAAGACAGGGACGAATAATTTCACTTACAAAAAACAATCCCTACATAGCCAACACTGAATGGCATAGTGTTTAGGGATCGGTTATATGCAGTGTTAGAGTAGAAAACTAGCTACTGAGAGTAGAGTGACAAGGAAGGCTGCTGGGCAGTTATCTGAACAGTAGGATATGAAATAGTCCAAAAAAAGAAATATATGTTTATGTGTGTGTGTGCATTTGTGTGCATGTGCATGCTCATGTGTGCATGCCTGTGCATGCATATGTGTGTGTGTGTGTGTGTGTGTGTGTGAGAGTGTGTGTGTATGTGTGTGTG
>NC_034608.1:46370553-46404101 GCF_900095145.1 Mus pahari
TGTGTGTGTGTGTGTGTGTGTGTGTGTGTGTGTGTGTGTGTGTGTGTGTGTGTGTTAAGGAGTTAGATAGCTGGATCCATATGGAACATTTTTTTTTTAGCCTTTTAGAATTCTCCAAGCTGATTTACATAGTGTCTATACCCTTTGTACCCCTAACAACAGTGAGGTCCCCTTTCCCCACATATTCACCAGCATTTACTGTAAATTGTTTTGTTGGCCATGACCATTCTGACTGGGCTAAAAGCAAATACCAGAGTTATTTTAGTTTGCACTTCCCTCATTTCTAAGGATGATGAACCCTTTTTGAGCTCTTTCTTAGCCATTTCTATCGCCACTTCTGAGAAGTATTTGTTTAGATCCAGTATTTGTTTAGGTCCAGTATTTGAACTGGGTTATTTGTCCTCTGTATATTCTGGGTACTAATCCTCTGTCAGACGTAAAGCTGGCGATTCTCCCCCACACTGTGGGATTCCTCCACTGGACTAATTGTTTCCTTTGCTGTACAGAAGCTTGTTGGTTTTATGAGGTCCCTTTTGTCAGCCATTGGCTCTAATTCTAAAATGAATGGAGGCCTATCCAGAGAGTCCTTCCCTTCATCCACATTCTGTGGGATGCTATGTTTGCTGCTAATAGTTTTAGCATTTCAGGTTTCAGAGTGAGGCCTTTGATTCATTTGGAGTCAAAACTTGTGCAGGATAATGGATAAAGTTCAGACTTCATTCTTCTACATGTAGATCTCTATTATTTTTTTTCCCAGAACTATTTGTTGAAGATGGCGATTTTTCTTCAATGCAAGGTTTTGGCATCTTTACCAATTATCAGATGGCTATAGCTACATGCATACATGCTTAAGTCATCTGTTTTGATTCCTTGTTCTGCATGTCTGTTTTTGTGTCAATGTCATGCTTTTTTAAAACACAATAGCCCTGCAATATAGCTTGAACTCTGGTATGCTAATCCATCCAGCATGGTAACAACAACAACAAAAAAAATAACAGCAATTTTCAGGATTGCTTTGGGTATGCAAAAATGTTTTGTGGCTCCATATGTATTATAGGATTCATTTTCTATGTCTGGGAGGGATGTCATGGGGTTTTGATTAGAAATGCACTAAGTATGTAAACTGCTTTTGGTAGGATGGTCATTTCACAACATCAATTCCCTCAATCCATGAGCAGCAGAGGACTTCTAATGTCCTTTCTTTAGAGATTAAGGTATTGATGGTAAGTTTTCACCAATTGGTGACATTTTATTTTTTATCTATTTCAGTGCTTTTGAGGCTCTTGTAATTGAGAGCGTTTCCAAGATCTTTCTAAGCACACTTAGGCTTGGCCTGTAAGAAAGTACTCAGTTTTAGAAGTTTATATTTTTTCTCCTGCCACCTTGAGGAACATGCTGATCATTTGTAGAAGTTTTCTGATGGAATTGTGGGAGTCTCTTTCTTATTATATATTATTATATATTATCTGGAAAGAGGTATCGATGTCCTTCACCTAATGGATGGACTATGGAAATGTGGTACATAGACCTAATGATACATTACTCAGCTATTACAAAAAATGGAATAATAAAATTTGCAGGCAGATGTATAGTACTGGGATTGATTATATTTAGTGAAGTAACCTAGACCCAGAAAGACCAACACTGCATGAACTTTCTTATTTGAGGATCTTAACCCATTGTCCTTAGATCTGAGTATGTATCCTGAAGTAACCAAAGAAGCCAAGAGATTATTAGTAAGAGGCTGAGGAGAAGGAAGAAGAAGCAGCAGAGAGGAGGATAATAGGACACAGGTCCTGAAAATGCAGAAAAGAACAAAACAAAGGGTGTGTGACTCCAGCTGGGAAGAGAAGAGAGAAGGCAATACAGAAGTGAGGGAGGAAGGAAAGACACCACAAAGGAGGTTTGAAAACATCGGAGAGAAACAACAGTTTATGTTTGTTTTAAAATAGGTGTATATGCATATAGACAGATTAAGTCGAGTTACGTTATGTGAGCTCACACTTCTTCCCCCAAGAACCATAGAGTACCTAACAAAACTCATCGCCAAGTATGAGAATCTTCCCTTTGAGTTGTTCCTGGGGGCAGGGTATACAGGAGACTCTCAGAGCAATATAGGCTATTGCCATTCCCTTTGGTTGCCTGCTAGAACTTGAGCCTCAGCTCTGGTTGCTGGAGATAATTCATACTTTGGACACAAGGTTTGGAGGAATTGAGTTAGAGCTTATATGGAAACCTCTTCCCTAAAGAGCAGCTCTCACACTAACTGGATGTTGCTATGCAAGCTACCGAAATAATAATAATAATAAAAACAGCAATCAATATCCATGCCGTGCTGTAAAGCCTATGCACTATAACAATAATTATCCAGGCAAGATATCAGAATGGTGCCATCATAGCACTATTATCCCAGGAAAAACTAACCCCTGTTCGATTGGAGCTAGAGCCTGCTTATTATAAAGGAATTCATGTCTGCTACTGGAAACCTACACAACCCACACAACCGTCTGTGGCTGGAGATCCTAGAGGAGCACTTACTACTGCCACTGTGTGTGGCTGGAGATCCTAGAGGAGCACCTACTACTGCCACTGTGTGTGGCTGGAGATCCTAGAGGAGCACCTACTACTGCNTGCCACTGTGTGTGGCTGGAGATCCTAGAGGAGCACCTACTACTGCCACTGTGTGTGGCTGGAGATCCTAGAGGAGCACCTACTACTGCCACTGTCTGATAAGTTCTGTTGTCTAAATACATATCTGTTGTCTAAATACAAAAGTTTGTTTGTTGGTTTATTTTCTTACTTATTTTAGCAGAACCTATTACAGAGATTCACAGCTGATAACAATGCATAATATAAGTGACCCTCAAGTGCCAATTGTCACCTCAACAATACAACCCCTACCTACACCAACTGCTCAGGGAACGCAGTGGTAGAGAGTGCAGAAAGATTATAACAGCCGGAAGACAAGTCTACACCCATGACATTTTAACAATATGTTTTTCCCAACCAAGATGTCTGTGATAACACTGCCAGTTGTCATGTCAACCTCAGATAGGGGAAATCACACAAGGTTCTACCCTGACAGGAATACTCAGGGCTAAGCAGTTTGTGTGAGAGAAAAAGACTTAGTTTTCTCCCAGGACGACCCTTCTAATTGGTTATCTAATCCCAAGTAATCGGCCTTAAACACACGTATATACAAATAACACTAGATGGACTCTGCAGGTTGTGTGTGTGTGTGTATGTGTGTGTGTGTAACAAGGATAATAATAGTGTAACAATAATAATTATTAACAATGAGAACTGTTTGGGGAGCAGAGAAGTTGTAGGGAGAGATGGAGTGGGTGGACATGATATAAATACTGTACTCATGCATCAAATTCTCAAAATAAACTAAAGTAAAAAATAGAAATATTTTTTTAAATGAGTAGAAAACTACAGAAAAGCAAAGAAGCACTCTTCTAGACATGTAGTTAGAAGTTACTTCACTGGAGAAAAACAATGCCCTGACTTTTATTTATTAAGCTGTTTAGTTAGTTTATTATCTTAAAGATGAACACAGAAATTATGCTGACCAAAAGAGGTGCAGAGACCCACAGTCAAACACTATTTGGAGCTCAGGGAGTCTTGTGGAGGAGTTGGGAGAAGGATTGAGGGACAAAGTAGGGATAGGGACTCCACAAAAAGGTCAGCAGAGTCAACTAACATGGACCTTTGGGGGTCCCGGAGACCAAACCACCAACTGAAGAACATACAAAGGCTGGACTAAGACCCTCTGAAAATATGTAGCAGATGTGCAGTATGGT
This sequence comes from Mus pahari, assembly GCF_900095145.1. NCBI lineage: Eukaryota > Metazoa > Chordata > Mammalia > Rodentia > Muridae > Mus > Mus pahari. Next base: position 46,374,360 of record NC_034608.1, read on the forward strand.
CTTCATGTGAACCCCTCAAAAACTAGCATAGGGGGTATCCCTGACTCTGCTACCTGCCTGTCGATCCAAGTGGGATACCTGTCTGGTCTCAGTAGAGGAGGATATGCCTAGTCCTTTAGTAACTTGATGGTCTAGGGGTGGGGGGTGCTCCCTGTTCTCAGAGGAAAAGGGGAGGGGAAATGGGGGAGGGACTGGGGTCAGGGAGGAGAGGGAACTGTGGTCTGGTTGTATAGTGAATAAAAATAAATAATTGGAGAAAAAAAGAGCTGTCTCTCCAGTAGAGAGCAGAATTTAAATTCTAACTTAGGTCTTATATGCACATATTACATGTTTATTATGTGCTCATATGTGCTTCTTTAAATTAAAAAAAATATTTTGTAAATATGGGTATTTTGCCTGCATGTCTGTATGTCTATGTGTGCCTAGTACCCACTAAGTCCAGAAGAGAGCACTGAATCCCAAGGAACAGGAGCTATAGATGACTGTGAGCACCATGTAGACTTAAGAATTAAACCTGGGTCCTCTGGAAACATAGAAAGCACTCTAAATTACTGAACCATTTCTCTACCCCTTCTATAGGAGTGCTTCTATGTAACTGCATAGAATTGTCCAGCCATATTTTATCATTGATAGCTTTGAGTGTTACTTTGTGATCTCATCCATTACTACTGGGAAGCAGAATCCTACAGCTGTTTTGATTTTTATTACTTTCTATTATTGACTCATTATGTTTATTTGTAATATCTCTTTGAAAATTATGTTTTTCGCAATTTAATGAAGACATAAGTATTGTACATATTCATAGGGAACAGCACGTTAAGTGGATAAATATGTAAAATATGTAATGATCTCTTCAGGGTAAAATTTTCATATTCTTAAACATTTTGTCATCTCTAGACACTGGGTGTATCTAAGTCTGATCTACTATTTCTTCACAAAACACACAATAAACTGTAATAAACTACTCTAATAAATGGATGTATACTGAGTATGTCCATGGATCATTATGGCAATTCTTCTAAGGATTCAGTACAGTAAGTATATGTCCAGCATGTATACTATTGTAGCTTTTGAAAAAAAATATATTTCATGGGAAAATGTGTGTAGCACTTTATATAAGGTACCCAAGCAGTCTTCATTTTAGTTTCCTCTCCCTCTCCCTCCCACTCCCAAATCTCTCTGTCTCTGTCTGTCTGTCTGTCTGTCTGTCTGTCTGTCTGTCTTTCTCTCTCTCTCTCTCTCATGAGTGTGTGTGTGTGTGTGTGTGTGTGTGTGTGTGGTGTATGCATGTGTGTGTACATGTGTGTGTACATGTGTGTGAGGTGTATGCATGTCTTTGTGTGTACATGTGTATGTGTACGGTACATGCAGATGTGTGTGTGTGTGCACATGCATACGAGCATGTGTGTGCCTGCACAGCCAGCCAAAGCTGACGATACTTGGATACTGGAAAATGCAATGCTGTTTATCTTCACTCCTCATCTACAGTCTTCTTCAACTCATGTTTACTCAGTTCTATCATATAACAGAATAGATGAAGTAGTCAGGTAAAGACTACATGAAAAGCTCACTCTTTCTGATAAACACATAAAGGACATTATAGGAGTAGAGCTTGTCACACTATTACAGAGCCAAACATTTACCAGACTACTGACAATATTAGATGTTGGGAGCTTAAAAGAACCACAACAAAAAAATGTGCATAAGTCTTTAAAACCTATCTTGTTCTCATTGAAAATCATGAGACTTGGCCAAGAGGTTTCTCAGTACTGGCAAGGCAAATTGTACATTTCAAGTGCTATTCCAGACCTCTATAGAAAGGGTAGTTTTTCTTCTCTATAGAGTACCACCCCCACTATCATCTGTCTTTATTAGGATGGCTTCATATGGCTAATCAGAGCTCCAGAAAGACAAACCACAACAGCAGCAACAACAGCAGCAGCAGCAACGATGACAACAACAAACACAACCATATCAGACAGAAGATGCTTACATGATATAAACCAAGGAGGTGGTAGTGGGCAATAGAAGCCAGAGACCATCTATCACTGTATACACTAAGTTCCTAGCAGCATATTAGCTATCACTATGTATGCTAAGTTCCTGGTACTGTAGAGTAATCTTTCAGATACGGGTTACATGTTACTTTCTTTACTTCTTGACATCATGGTATGAGTTGATGTTATGCAACTTCCCTTGTTACCCAGTACAAGAATTCCTTTCCACATTATTATGAGAAATTTGTCCCCATTTAAAAAATACCCTCATCCAACAATTGTTGAAGTCTTATTTACAAATGCGATTATGGCAATGTGACAAAGCTCTTTCACTAGAAACCTAAGCTCAAAGACACACTAAATCTTCGTTCACGGCAGAAATGCAATTCCATCTCATTCCAAGTGGTTTTGCTCTTGATATTGTATTGCTTCAGTAGGCCCTGTGCAGTTGCTTATATTTTTTTTATGGATGGATAAGTCAATGTTAGGCATTTCAGATTATAATCTGTAAACTGTAGAGTGGATATTTAACTTGTCCAATATACTTCCTTGCTACAACATAACATCAAAGCATAATGAATGCCATTTGTCAATGACATGACTGCATTATCAGATCCTGACTTGAATATTACCAAGAGCTCACACTTTACCTTGTTTCCCTATTGGCTACAGATGTAGTTGAGAAATTTTTTTTTTTTTTTTGAGCATGTAGGAAGGGGAGGAAATAGTAAGAGCTGGTATGTTTGTCCCAGTTACGAATGATGTCAGCAATATAACAACAGTATGGAAGGCTCCAACATTCTGGATATAAATTTAGGCCGTGTAATTACAAGGTCATCTTGTATATAAAATATGAGTGAAAATTCATCATGAAAGATAGCACCATATGAAAGAGAGTGAGTTTTCTGTTTTAATAGAAATACTCACACACTCCTCCCTTCCTGCAGAGCCTGTGCTGTCATCACTAAAGAAGACTTAGCTGTTCAAGGTACACAGTTCTCTTTCCAGTGAGGCCCAACACAGGTATCGGTTGATATCAGTGTGGCTTGTTGCTAAAACTTTTGTTTCCCTTCATTATAGTCTAGTGAGTGGGGAACCAAGCACATATACATAAATATGTGTTACTTTAATTTCTGACTTGGGAAGTAGAGATATGAAAATGCCGTGGCTTGCTGTCTTCAGTGCTCTATGAGCAGATTCCATGAATTTAGATCAAAAGATAGAATCCAAAACCATTGTCTATAAATTTGTCTTCATTTATAATTAACCAGGAAGCGATGGTACCCTGCCAATAGATAAAGTGTTCAAAGAGCAATAGTAGATAAGAATGTGGGTGATTGTATTTTTATATTATCTGCTAAGATACCATCAGTCCCTATGGCATTAATTTCAAAGATTAGAATCTAGACAATAATCGTGGAAAACTAATGCCATGAGCCAATAAACTCCTCTTGAACAGCTCCTACTCCCCACTATGAAGATTAAGCATTAAAAGGAGTGATTACAAGTAAGAAATACCAACAATACTTGTATAATACTGAGGTTTCAAAGACACATGTTTACATATAATCTCTCTCATGCACACACATACACACACACACACACACACACACACACACACACACACATTTCGAAGAATTGGAGTTTTATTGCTAAGAGAGCACCTTGATAAATGTACCACGTTCTCAAGCAATAAATTGTGTTCCATTCTGGCCTGTGTGGTCCTTATTCTTGATTACAGCAGCAACTTGAATATTTCTGCACTGTGTCTAAAAGTAATGGAGTTTATATGTGATTATATTCTGTTACAGCTAAGCAGGAAGTCTCCCATAGAAGGCATTTTCTTTTGATGAACAGTCACCAGCATAGAGAATGGTTTTGTGTTTGTTTATAAGGTTCAGGTGAAGCCAAACAGATAGAAACATCATTAAGATGTGCTAATGAATCATCCTCTTACTAGCACTGAGAATAAGTATTTGAACTCAATGCTGCTTCTATGTTTGGAGCAATACAATTATTGGCGAACAAATGTGTTACATTTAGGTGGGAGGATTGCATGAATACTAACTACAAGAAACGAAGCAAGCACTGAGTCTGTCATGCTGGAAAATGCAGTATATCACTGGCAACTTTCCATTGTCGAGGAAGCCAATACTCATTTGTATTGTTATGCTAGACGTATCAAGTCATATTTTTCTTTGAAAATTAACACTGCTCCCCTCACTGATAAGAAGTTTCCTGTGAGGAAAATTGAAAATACAGAACAAATTATCAGCGATGAGCTCCTAACTTGAGTAAACAATGCAATCATTTTGGTTACTTTACTACTTGTCTTGCTCCCTCGAATGTACACATGAAACGAGTCTTGGCATTAGTTTTTAGGATTAGTATCTAGACTGATCTTTGAAATGAATGCTCGAGGGACTGATGATATCTCCATTATTAATTGGAAATGTGCAGTTACTTCCTGGTAAATTATAAATGAAGACAGACTAGAAATATGTATAGACACTGGTAGAGGTGGATTTTCAAATACAAGTTCTAGTCTTTAAAAATATAGAGTTATATCATTCAAAGTTTCCCAACAGAACATTTCAGACAAATGCAAACCATGATTTAGCTTTACAATACAGAATACAAGTTGAGTGTCTGAAATCTGAAAACCCTGATACTGGGATATTTTAAATGCCAATGCTCCAAAGGCTTGTAGTATTTTGTAGTATAGGGACGGACAGCTAGGTAATGTTTATGCAATTATTCCCAAGTCCTTTGGTTATACACAACTAAGAAAACAGATACCCAACTTCTCTTTCATGATTGTGAAACCAGGAAAGTGTAAAATAGCCACATACAGATGCCATCAAAATCAGGGATAGAGTAACCAAATTTTAATCTGAAACCTATCATGATGCCTGGTGCATCATAAGTGGTCAGAAAGTGATAACTAGTAAATTGTACGTCAGTGTCCTGTATCATATTACTTGAACTACTGTAATCATTCCTTATAGTTATTTGATACCACATACCTCATAATATGATCATCAACGAATACTACAGCTCAAGCCCCCCCAATACCTGTGTATATGTATGTTTACATAAGTGTGTGTGAACACATGTGTATATTTGTTCTTCTGCAACAATGCCTTTCTTATCAAGGACCAATGACCTTAAGAAAGAATTTCTAAAGCTGTTCCAGTGAGTCTGCTCTACATTTAGTGTATGTATGTGTGCTGATGGAAATTTCAGGCAGCATACAAGTTTGTATTTCCATGATTTCTTGTTGAGTCCACTGTCTAGGTACACATAAGCCATGACTTTTCAGGACCATGAGAGAATTGTAGCATGGAGGAAGAAAATCCAGTGCCCTCTCGAATATATTTGAGATACTTATCATCGATAAGGACAAACTGCACATGAGGATTACACACTTACTTAAAAGGATCAGAGAGCAGAAATCTTAGTCCAATACAAGTCTTACTTTAACCAAGCAGAGCTTAGAATTGTGATTATGTGACAACAATTTTAAATACTTATGATATGTTATAACATATTCTTTTGTGGAGGGACAAACTTGGAATATGCACTAGGAAACTGTGAGCGGATAATTGAGCTGGTGAATGAGGAGTGGTAGGCAGCTCATTAGGCAAGCAATTCTACTCTGTGCATCTTTGTTTCACATATGAAGAGGTACATAATTCTAATGTAGAAAAAGATGAAGGTCTGAAATCACTGGAGTGATGATAGCATTTTGTTCCTTGTTTCTACTTTAATCTTTTTTTCAAATTTAAAAGTTGTTGTGAGTACTGCATCTACATGCATGAATAGCATTTTGTACTTCTGGTGCCCTTAGAGGCTAGAAGTGGGTATCAGATCGTCAGAAATTGGAATTATTGATCGTTGTGAGCTATCACATGGGTGTCCCACTCAAGGAAAGATAAATATTCTGCCAGTTTTGAATCATACAGTAAAGGTGATATCATGCCTTGTAATCAAACAGAAAAACAGAAGTTTTGCAATTATTTTTAAAATATGTCTACAGTGTGGTTAGTGCATCATTAGAATGTCTTATAGGTCTTTAATGCCTCATTAAAATTAAATCTGTGTCTGTCAAAAAGCATTACTTTCTGGTAATCTTTCGTGTATGTACTAATTAAATTTAGCAAATACCTTAAGATTATCCAGGAAGTCAACAAGGAAAACAATCTGTTGATACGCTTCCCCACCCACCCACAATTAATTCTACGAGCATTATTAACTGATTTGAACTTACAAAAGCTCAGACAGCACCCTCAGCCAGCACCTTGTAGTTTATTCCAAAAGATATAAACTTACTACTAGGCAAAACCTGAGTTTAAAGTTAGATGTACAAAGTACAGCATGTCCATTGTCCAGATGCCTAAAAGAGAATTTAGAGGGAAAAAAAAAACTCCTAAAACCCTGCATTGGATTGGTTCTCTTGGTTTTATAATCAGAGACATGGAAACCTCCAGAAATGTGACATAGAATGCAGCCTCAGTAAGACATAAACAAAGAGAAAAGATGCAGACAGCATAAGTGATAAACAAACAAACAAAACCCCGAAGGTCTCAGGACCCAGAAAGAAATTGCTCTCTGTATTAACACCCAGTCCCCTATAAGCTATGGCAAAATTTAAAAGCTATGAAATAAGATGTGAGGCAGGATCCATGTTAGTTTTATGCCTCGTACATTATTATATTAAATGTTAATATAAGACTGGTGCTTTGTGACTTCCATCTTTCTTGGTCATAACCACAGAATAAATTAGGAATGCAAACCCTTGCTCACTGAAGTAACTCAGAGAATGAGGGAACTTGGTTGGTCTCAGTGTGGTACATCACATAGCCATGTCTCAACATCTTTCTTCTGGGACCCAGGGCTTGTTAGAAAATTTTCTGGGTATCTGGTTAGGACACAATGTCACCTCATGTACCAAAAGTCAAAGTCTGAGAAAACCCTGGTCCTATGAAGTTGTATCAGGTCTTTATATTCAGATCTTTTAAAATCCTTTGTGGAGTTAGGGTGGGCAGGTAGGTGTGGGGGGGTCTTGAAATTAAGATTCGTGAGCCTGGAGTTGGAAAGATCTTTCTGCTTAAAGGCTCACAATGTTCCCATGCCATTCTGGAACAGAAATATTGTTTACATAGGTTCTATCAATGGAGCCCATGACTTGAATCTTAGTTTTCCTTTTTCTGTCTTTCTACTTCTGAAGTGACATAGAATAGTATCATTTTGTATTTTATGGCCAGTGGTTAGCATAGTTATAACAACAGTTGCCATAAAATATTTAGAAACTGTGGGATATGACCCAATCTCATAATCAAGGCAATATATATTCTCTCTAAGGGAGGATAATTATGTCCCTGAAGTTCACTGGCCAAAACAATACAGATAAGATCAGACGCTTCATTGCAAAGATCTTTGACTTCCTAAGTACCAGAGATTTTTTTTTCCTGATTGGCACAAACCAAAACTCTATTGGTTTAAAGCTAGAAGGAACGTGCATTATTTGAACCATTTGGCCAGAGGCAGCTATAAAATATTGTGTAATAGGTTTGCCCTTTTATCAAGTAAGGCAGTACATAAGAACCCAGGAACATTCATATCCCTATTGATATCATTTCCAGATGTTGACGATACTTGCTTCACTGGGAAACATTCTAAACCAAACGTTCACTTAGATTTCATTAACGTTTCCAATAACCAATTTACAGTTCTAGACTTTGTTTGGGTCCAAATCTAAACAAACTTCATATTTCAAAAAAAAAATCTGTCTTAGTAAAAGAACATATTTTTTTTACATGCTGTAGACCGTGAAAATTAATATATGAGAAAGTAGAGGGGATAGGAAATGTGTGAGTAGGGAGGGCAGGGGCAGATTGATTTTCAGGGGCTAGTATGATTTGAATATGACATACCCCCCACAGGCTCATTGGACACATAGTCCATTGAAAACCAACTCCGCAACAGAGGATGCCATTTTGGGTGATTGTACAAATTTTAAGAGGGGACAGACTTTGGTGGGAGTTATATTATTTCTGTCTCCCTTCTGGCTTGATTTTTGCTTCTTCTCTAATACAAGGTGAAAGGTTTCCTCTGTCCCTGGTGTGATGCTTTGCCCATGTTCACGGAACCAAGCAACCATGACTCCAAACAAGCTCTTCCTCTTTTAACACTATTGGGTATTTTATCCCAGTGGTGGAAAATGTAACTAATCCAAGGATGGAAAACATGAAACAGGAAAAATTTTCCAAAAGAATGTACTTTACAAAGAGCACTTCTTTTCTTTCTATACATATATCTAGACACATTTAAAAATTTACAGTCTATTAAATAGGAACTTTAAAGCAGATAGAAATTCAAATGACAAAAGAGTTAAAATCAGAAACCTGAAAAACCTCTTTGGATTTTCAGGGACGTTAGCTTTCAGAAGACATAATTATTGGAATCAGAGCAGTCCTAACCTTCAACTCCAATATCTCCTCTGGCTGCCTTCCTCACAGTATGCCCCTGATAATGGGAGAAACCGTGATTCTTAACACCAGGGGCTCCTGCTCTGAGAGAGTTGCTCAGGATAGATTATGACATGCTGAAAAAAATCAAACTACAGACTCTAAATTTAAGCTCCTCCACTTCATAAATCTGCAAAATAAAGAGTAATTTTGATCATATGATAATACCGAGTTTCATTCTGTGGGTACATGACTACCTAAAGGAGTTAATGCATTTATTCCACAGCAGGGAGCAGATTATAACTGCCCAGGGTATAAGAAGTTCAAGGGCTAGGAGTTAATGTACCTCCTATCTTATGTAATTGTTCTGGTTCTCATCTGTTATGAATAATGAATTGGTGGTTAATAAAAGTACCCATGTGTGTGTGTGTGTGTGAGTGTGTGTGTGTGTGTGTGTGTGTGTGTGTGTATGTGTGTATGTGTGTCTCTGTGTCTGTGTGCCTGTGTCTATATCTGTGTTTGTCTGTGTCTGAGTCTATGACTGAACCCAGGGCCTCATGATGACTAGGTAAGTCCTCTGATCATTGACCCACTCCCTAAGACTCCAAATTGAACTTTCATCATTGGTAGAAAGCACTATCTTTGTTTTATTAATTTTATAAGGACTCACAGGAAATATATTAAAGATTATTTAAATAAATAAATGGAGCATGCCCACTATAAAATGTAGAAAATGAAAATATAGTGAATTGATTTCTGAGTCAAGGTCTCTCTGGCCAGGATAGCTTGAATGCTGCCTTACAGCCTCAGCCAAACACTACTATGCTTAGTTAAAACCCAAATACATTAGATACATTAAATATGCATATAAAACTTATAATAAAAGCTATTATTTTAACATTAATAAAACTAAACACATTAAATATACTTTATTGTGAGAAAAAATTGTCTGCCATTCTGAATTTTCCTTTGAATTTTCTCTTTAAGACTTTATATTAATATTAAAATAATACATTTTGTGGGTACTAGACTTTTGTCATTATCTATTCCTCAAATGGAAGATGAAGAGTTAGCATTATATTCCTCTCAGCAACACATTTGCAGATGACCAACATAGGGATGTATTTTACACTTAGTTAAATGAGTGTTTGGAATTTATAGTATTATGACTACCTGATAATATTGACATTTTAAAGCTGTCAGTTTTGTTATGATCACATTTCTAACTTCCTACCTTTTTCTTTTTTTTAAAAGTTCCACAGTTAATAGTGGTATTCATTTTTTGATAGAAGTCATGTTTCTCCCAAATCCCCCAAACACCTGTCAGGGTGTCTATGTAAGCACGTGTGTTAGATAGCTTATTGATTTACGTGTTGCCAGAGATACCTCTTTTGGATCGGATGGTCCCTCTCTTCCCATCAGGAATGCCTGCTTGCCAGGCTTCTTTAAATAGCCATGGTGTTTGGGGTCTCACTGGCCAGCATTCTCAGAATTTCACTCACTTCTTCCAGACATTGAATTCTTATATTTTACATCACACTTGATGTTGGTTTGCTTTGGGCAGTTCCAAGTGGGAAAGACATATTTATCAGTGTCTACAGCACTTCTGAAACAGACTTCTAGGCACTTGAATAAGTTGAAGAAAGATGAAATGAATCATAGAGAGTACAACTGATCTTTCTTCCATTGCTTTGATTGGAGTCTTAAGTGCATTCCAATCTTAATAAGCGTCCACTTTAGTTCTTATCTATTTGTACATGCTGTGGAGTAAAAATGCACGTGTTCATGTGAGTATACATATGTGTGCATGTGCCCGTGGAGACCTGAGGTCCATACCCCATTTCTTCTTCATGTTCTCCACCTTAGTTTTCGAGACTGAGTTTCCACTGACTGGGCTACATAGCCGCTCTATGGCTCTTTGTCACTCCTCAGAATGGGTACTATAGACATGAGCCATTGGCCCTGGTTTCCTACTTAAGTGGGTGCTGGGAACTCATGTCCCCCTGATTGTAATGTAGGCACTTAACCCAGTAAGCCATCCCCGTAGCCATCTGTACCTCTTACTGATTCTGTGATGACAGCTTGTCTCAGGATTAAATTTTATTCCCTACCTTACTAGACAACAACCAACCGCACATGAAGATTAACAAAGGTATGGAAGGTCCCTCTAGCTGCTGAAAATGAACTTCTAAGTGCAAGATACTGTAACAGGAATCGGATTCTTATTCGAGTAATGATTTCCGACCTAACAAGATTTCACATCATGTACTGTATCAATTCTGGCTGATTCCATTACCATCTCTGTGAGGGCACTATATTTACACTACTGTATGTTATGATTCATTGCTCTGAGGAAAGCCTTCTGCAAAAATAAAGAAAATGTAGGTAAAAATGTCTTCTTTCTGGGCTGTGAATGAAGAAACAAATACTTTTATAAAAATGTGTGTTTTCATGGAGGTGAAAAAAAATGATCTAATGAAGACACATGTTGCTCTTGGGGTAAAGATACATGGCAAAGCCACGGGGTCTTTTCACTGTTTTCTTGAGACATAGAGAACCTTCTGGGAGGTTCTCACTTGTAGTGGGAAGAGGGAGTGACAGCTGGTCTGGAGTCCGAAGCACAATAGTCTGAGCTCTTCTCTGGTGCCACCCCTTTGCTGGTGATGGGGATTATAAAGTAGGGTCAGCAAAAATCCAGTTCAAAAGGCATCTCTTGAATAACATCAGAGGCTGAGCATCTCCCTAAAGCATCCTCATTACCAGGCTAGCACGGAGAAGCCCTCTCCTTGGCACTGGAGCAGAGCATCTCCCCTTTGATTTAAATGAAAAAAGATTCCAATTAACATCCGGAGATGCCCGCGCCAAAAGCGTAGGCCGGATTCTCTTGTTAAGAGTTTCTTCGCTTATGTGTTTATTTCATCATCAGAGTTTAATATACTGATCCTGTCCAATTCTAGACTACCCCAGACCAATTAGAGAGGCCATAGCTCATGTCTTTTCCTAAAATGGGCTCATTACCGCTGGCTCCTTCTCAATATGACAGAGGTATAATAAAAACTAAAGAAATATTCCACAGTTACATTGGAAAATTTTAAGTAAAAGTACATGTAAGCCAATTTATTTCACGCACCTGGGTACATTCCTAGCCCAATAATTTGTTGTTTTATTGTAGCCTTTTTCTTAAAAAAAAAAAAAAAAAAGAAATTGAGATTATTAGCACATTATTTTTCCCTTCCTTTTCTTCTTTCCTCTAAACACATATTAACTCCACCCCTGCTCTCTTTCAAGTTCATGGCCACTTTTTCCTTAGTTGTTTAATACCACACCCCCCCCGCCATGTGTGTGTGTCTGTGTCTGTGTGTGTCTGTGTATATGTGTGCATGTAGAATATATGTGTATGTGTATACATATATGCATACATGCATATGTCCCTAAAACATGAACACAATCTACTCAGCCTGTATAATATGATTTGCATAACTATGTTTTCAGGGTTGACCATTTGGTATTGGAAAACCAATTCATATACTCTCTCTTGTGGAAGACTGTTTCTCCTGACCTCAACATTTCTTAGTTTCCTGCCATGCTTTGTCTAGAGCTGAGGCCTCATAAGCTCTACACTTTGCAGATCATCATGTTTATTACTATGATTCTTGCTTACATCATACTTAGGAAGCCACATTGTTTCTATTTCATGTGCATAGTAGCTCTTTGGTACCAATAATTTAATGGTCTAAAGATTTATTTTTATTTTTAAATTATGTGCATGTGTCTGTGTCATCTGTGGTGTAGTTTACATAGCCACAGAGTCAGACCCTTTGAAGCTGGAGCTTTATGCCATTGTGAGATGCCTCTACATGGGAACTGGGAACCAAACTCAGATCCTCTGCAAGAACAGTACATGCTGTTAATGAATGACTTGTTTCTTCAGCTTCAGGAATACAATTTTTGATGGGTGAGACAATGGTCCTACCAAAGAGAGAATATAGTTATAAATGAATTCCAAAGGAAATATGTGATCATAAAAATGGCAGAAGATCATCCAGTGCCACCAACTGTTTTCAGGACTGAATGTATAAGCCATGTGTGTTAATGATTAGAAACCACTAAAGAATAGGTACAGTTGAGCCTGAACATGGACAACCAATAGCAATTTTTTTTTTCTGTATTAGTCACTTTCTCTTGCTGGGATCGAATACCATAGCCCAAAGTGACTGATACAAGAAATGGTTTATTGTTTGCTTACAGTTGCAGAAGGATCATCTGTAATGACACTACAGAGATACATTGGAGGCAGCAAAAGCAGGAGATTGTAAGATTACATTTTTATCTGAATGCATGAGGCAGAGAAGGTAAAAAAGAAGTGAAGTGAGGTTCCGAACTCTCAAAGCCCACCATCCAGTCACTTAGACCATCCCTCGAGGCTCGAAGTCCCAGGATCCATAACATCTCCAGATAGCCCCAGGACCAAGTGCTCAAATATGGGAACCAGTTTGGGATACACTTTCATACTACCACATGCTTTTACATATGCAAGGTGACATTTCCTTTGCCACCTTTCAGTCATTTCTTCTTGATTGCTTGAATTAGGAAAGGGTCAGCAGTTTTATACAACAGAAGCCAGGATGCCTGAAGGTCACACTTCAATCAGGCATGAAGCTTTGTTTTTTACTACGTAATGTTTTTTACTGGTACAGCTAGTCATTAACTTTTCGCTGCTTCTGCCATAGACAAGAATGTTGCCAGGGTCTTTCTCGGTGTCACTAGGGTGACTTTCATCAGCTGAGTGACAGCCAGATTCTCCAACATTTTTCGATGGCAAGATATGAGAGGACCCACAAACATGGCCAGGAAGCTCATACCCTGAAGCACTGATGGGAGCCCTACACCACTGGGTACTTTCCTTGGCAGATAGTGCCCCTCCTTGGAGATGACAGCATGCATGAGCACATTTCTGTCACTGTTACGAGAAACATGAGGATGTCAACCAAGGCAAGAAACATTCACTTTGACTCATGGCTTCAATGCTCTCTTTCAGTCTGTGGCCATACAGCTTCTGAGGGTCTGTCGCAAAGCTGTGTAACATCGTGGTGGGAAACTCAATGTGGATCAGTGCTGCCAATGTCAAGGCAGCTGGTGTTCGAGGTGAAAGATAAGGGAACAAGACAATATGTACTCTTCTCTGGTGAGGGTTGGGTAACACACTGATCTGTGGGTACAGCAATATGCCATTAGGAGTTAGTTTGTTGCTACATTCTCTTAGCAGTAAAACAGTAGTGTGTTTTCCCTTACATACATGACCTGTCTAGTCTTGGGTTCTTGACCACTTTAGCAGTGTCACATATGGGTTCCATCTCATAGAATGGTCCTTAAGTCCAATCAAAAGTGGTTGGTCATTCTACAACAACTGTGTCAATATTGCACCAGTATACCAGACAGGTAGGTTAGTTACGATTGCAGGTGACCTGCAGGGATTGTAGCTGAGTGATATTGCTGGTTATTTTTCTCCTCTGGTAGCAGGCAAAGTACCACAGGCACTTGACAGTAGGGATAAAGTTTCTAGTTAAGGATCAGTGCTATTTCTCCACATGTGATAACGTCAGTAAGAGTTGTCTTCTCCTTCCTCAATCATCACCAGAGAAGCTTCCCTCTGCAGGTGGTAATGACCGCAGACACCTACAAGTAGACCATGTGGAGAGATCTAGCAACCTTGGAGTATTTAGCCCTGAATGGGATGATGCCATTATCAAACTCCTCCCCAGAAGGGTTAGAAATCTATGAGAAAGAGAAAATGGAAGGAGTATAAGAGGCAGAGGTGGTGGAAAAAACTCCAAAACAGCCTTTGAAACAGAACAGGGATGATATACATATGGACAAACAGGGACTGTGACAGTATGCACAAGACCTGCACAATTTCAAACTAGACAAATGCTAGCACAGAGAAGGCGACATAGACCTGAAGTCCCTCTCCTAGGTATTGGCAATTGGAATCTGTTGGGAACAGGAAAATCAGTTCTTTCCAATGAATGGAATCCCCTTGTGTGAGTGTGGGAAAAGCTCCAAGTCCAGGAATAATTGGACAACAGGAAATTGACTCCAAGTTTGGACTTATTGTTGTGTGTGTGCACATGCATGCTTGTGTGTGTGTGTGTGTGTGTGTGCATGCGTGTTTATGTATGTGTGTACACGCGCACACACGTGTATGTGAAGTTTTTGTTTTATTATTCTTTTTGTTTTGTTTGTTTTGACTTTTTCTTTGAAATTTATGGATTACTTTTGAGGTGGAATGGGGAAGAGAATAAATTTGAGGGTAGGAAAGATCTCAGGAATTTTGTGGAGGGAAGAGGGCATTATCAAAATGTATTGCTTATAAAAGTTTTTTTAAAAAAATAAAAATATACTCTTCATGGAGATACTCTTCAAAGATGTGCCCCAATTGACCTACTTCTTCCTAAAGACCACCTTTTGCAGTTCCCACAATGTGCCAAAAATGCCATAAAAGACAAATCCACCAGTGGATTTATCAGTATATTAGGTCCACGTCTTCATGGTCCAAATATTCTGCCATCCCCATCGGTGGGCAACAGGAGCTTTTGAAATTCAGACTCAAACTTTGGCAGAGTGCTAGCAAATATCAGTGTTGTCACCAGCTTTGTGGGTAAACTACAAAATAAGACTTCCTCATATTCGTCTTTAATCAGTGTGTTCTCCAGAAAGGCTCACTCCCTCCAGTGGGGATTGGCGATGTTGGGAGATCTACCCATCAGCATCTAGAAAAACAACTGCTGTGGCCACTCTAATTGTACATCATTATGGAGAACTGGGGACTTACCAAACACCATGCAACATGGAAAGAAAGACTACTTCAGCCCAGAATGCCATCTGTGCTGATGTCCAGACAACTTGGGCTAAATTAAAATCAGGTATCCTATACTGGCTTAATTCAATATCATTCTCCATTTCCTCTGTGACTAATACTCAGTTATTAAAACTATTATGGCCAGACAGAAAACTCATTGCTAGACAATATCTACTCTTTCTTCCTCTCTATGAAATTGATTTTCACAGACATCTGTAGTACAAATCAACAGCTCCTGTATAGTCCCAGGCAAGTGTGATAGAGAACTGGGTGATGGGTAATACAGTGATTAGAGAAATATAATCACTGTATAGTTTTGCTTTCTCTGGGGCTGTCTTCGGACACCTTGTGCCCCTAACAGCAGCTTTCAAGGATTCTGATTCTCTCAACACTCAGCTCCTTGCCTGTGCCCACCACAGTTTGAATTATTTGATATCAATGAAGGATGAATTGCATACACCATGATAAGCAGACCCTGGTGAGCCCAAGAGAGGGTTGGTTGTAGCATAACCTTCCATTGCCTTGATGAGGAGGAACAAATGACAAACATAACTCTCTCCCCTTCTCCTTTCCATATGATTTTTGATCTTCAATTTCTACATACATAACAACCTTATTGTATATGTGTCTTTTATTGTTAGCCAGCTCGAATCCTTTTTTTGAAGGTAGGCAGAGTATAAATTACAAATAAATAAAAGCCACACCGAAGAACCCTTTTCTACATGCATCAAGTGCTATTTATAGCAGGTTTCACAGGGGCCTCATCAATGAACTGCCACCAGTCAGTGTTGTTAAAATGATTTCTTACAACGAAGGAGCATTATCACGCTTTCCAAGCAGGCAATGCAATGAGTTATTATAACTTCTGCTCAACTTCTTATTAACAGCAGAACCTCCTAGAGCCAGGGCTAGTTTCCTGCAGAAGAGTGGTCCTTGGCTGAATGACAGGAGGAGACAACAAACATGCAACGGGCAAAGGGGGAACCTTGCACTCTTCCAACATCATCAGATCCCTTCTTCCATAGGTAGGAGGGTGACAGCAATAGAGGTATCACTTCCCTACTGAACCCCCAAAGAGATGAGGTATAAGTCAGGGAACAAAGAATCGTTTCCCCTTGAACAGAATGCATATGATGTTGCTGAAGAACACACAGAGGAAAATATTTGTGAAATTTTCTAGGAAGTTAGTAGGCTATTTTTATAACTTTGTAGAAAAAAACAAGACAGAGGAAAACAACCACACACACTGGTCTTTTTTGCTTAAACCTCATAATTACACAAAATGCACTTGAAAATCAGTAAGTGCCGGGGCATCTTCTGTTTTTCCCTGTGCATCAGTATTTGTAACCTTTCAAAACTAAATAACTTGCCTCGTTGTTCACTAGAACTTAGTATAATTCTGCTAAATGTTCTTAATTCTATCAAATGGATGCACTTAGGTCACCAGAAGCTTTCTAAATGAATCCACAAAGCTCTAACCAGAGCTTTCTAGAGAGACCATCAGTGACAGCACACATTGCCTGAAAATCTCCCCCACTCCCACTCCCATTAGAAGAAGTGTTTTACTCCAGTGTTTCCATTAGGGGACCTCTGTTTGCTTCTCCTGTGCATATTATTGCCTGTGTAGTTTACAGTTTGCCACAGAACTGAAAATGTGCAAGCTTCCTACTTTTCTGGGAAAACGATTGCCATGTTCACTTGTCTTGATTGAACAGGAATTTTATAGATTCCAGAAAATGCTTAGGAGTGCACTGCAGATAAAATAGCCGAAGTTTCATCTTATTTAGGAGTTGACAACATGCTTTCCAAAGACACCTGGTTTAAAATTTTAAGTCTTACATAGGAACAGTTATTATCACAACTGAAGTATAAGAATCTTAAGATCATGTGATTCAATGTAAGCCACCTACAAATTAAATGCAAAGTTTGTGAAGATACTATTTAACATAACTAGCAAGTTTGTGTGCTTCTCCACAAACTTGCATAATGGACTGTCAGGGCTAAGCTTCTATCTTTCACACACACACACACACACACACACACACACACACACACACACACAAAATACAGATAAATGAAAATAAAAAATAAAAAATAATTTAAAATATCACATATTTCTGACTATTGAGGGGGAGCAGAGAAGGATGTGGTCTCAAGTATATACTAACTGAGAGAAAAATTGTAGTTGGACAATCTATTGGTAGGCTTAGACTTCATAGATTCAATCAATTATGAATTGGAAATTTTCAAGACAAAATTTGACTTTTCCAGACGTGTACAGACATCCTCCTTGTTATTCGCTAAACACTGTTTTCACTGCCCATGTAGCCACTGTATCCTATGGGCTTTATTGAAACTCTAGAGAGCTTTACAATATACAGGGGTGAGTGAATACTGTACTATTGGGTATCCATATGTTTTAGGAGTTTGGGGATGGGGACTCAAGAACAAATTGTCTACAAAAAAGAGAGGGACTACTTGGGGAGTTGGAAGCATGAGTTAGCACAAGTCTTTTTGTATAAGGCAGGAGCTATAGCCCATAGGAGTAGATAATCCATGGGCAGGCTGTTTACAGAAATGTTGGGTGACAAGGGTTCTCTGGATGAAGAAAGAGTCCCTGTGGTGGTGTGAATGAATTTGGTCCCCATAGGCTCATATATTTCCATTTGTTTAAGAAAGATTAGAAGGAATCTGGGCGGTGGTGGTGCATGCCTTTAATCCCAGCACTCGGAAGGCAGAGGCAGGCGGATTTCTGAGTTTGAGGCCAGCCTGGTCTACAGAGTGAGTTCCAGGACAGCCAAGACTATACAGAGAAACCCTGTCTCGAAAAAAACAAAACAAAACAAACAAACCAAAAGAAAGAAAGATTAGAAGGTGTGGCGTTCTTGAGGAGGTGTATTAGTGTAGGTGTGATTTGAAGTTTCAAAAGCCATTGCCAGGCCCGGTCTTTCTCTTTCACTCTGCCTCCATCTTGTGGATAAAATACAAGTTCCCAGCTACAGCCCTAGTGCCATGTCTCCTGCCAGCCGCCATGCTTCCCACTGTGATGATCATAGATTAGCCCTCTGGAAACTGGAATCAAGGCCCCAGTTGAAGGCTTCCTTCTTTAAGTTTTCTTAGTAATGGGGGTCTCTGTATAGCAATGACAAAAACAGATCCCACCCACAATGACCCACTATCAACAGTACAAATAGAGATGGCTTAAGGAGGCCAACTCATAGCCAGGTGTGGGGGCACACGCCTTTAATCCCAGCACTNGGGAGGCAGAGNCAGGCNGATTTCTGAGTTCGAGGCCAGCCTGGTCTACAAAGTGAGTTCCAGGACAGCCATGGCTACACAGAGAAACCCTGTCTCAAAAAAAAAAAAAAAAAAAAAAAAAAAGGAGGCCAATGACCTGAAAGGTACAACAATAACCATCACCACCACCAACAACAACATATGTGCAATACTCTTGTGAATCTGGGAATTGGAAGACGGTGACCTTGGCTTGACCATGGAAACTTTCCAGCAGTGCACAAGAGATATTAATGGTAAACAAGCCTTGTCCTCAGAGATGCGATCTTCCAGACAGAGTCTCAGGTCTCTCCTAACCTCTGAATAGATCTACAATAGCAAGAGATGGAGACCTGTTGGCTGAATATTCTTTGATTTTTGTAGATAAAGAGGTGACCTGCATTGGAGGACAAGCAGGTGGATATAGAGTCAAATAACACTGGAGATTCAGGAATCCTAGGTGCCCTTCCTTAGCCTTCATAACAATGGTAATCATGGTCCATCACATAGAAGACATTTTTATGTCATTCCATGTAATGGGCAAAATAAAAGCAGCAATTTCAGCTCCAGGTTAGAGACAGAATCGATGCCTCATTAAGAAGATTCATTTTCTAAATACTGCAGGATTTGGTACTTCAGCCTGAACAAGGAAATGGGAACAGAAGAGAGGCCAGAGCTCATTCCCACATAGAAGGAACAGCACCTTTGCAGCCCCCAAAATGAATGCAAATCTGGAGCTAGCAGGTTACATATCAGACCCTGGTTTCATGATACGTGGAGATAGAATAGTTGAATTATGGCTGCTTCCTGGTCTTATGTGACTGGAGGCTCCAATCGCTTGTTGGGAATGCAGTAGACCTTTGTGTTGGAAGTGGGAGGAATGGCAAGGCTTACATCAGGAGCCAGAAGGATAGTGGGAAATACCAGATACATGCAGAGTGCAAATGTCTACATGGATCCCTGTTAGAAATCCATCTTGTCATTTGGGTCTTCGATAAGTGATGTAAAGGATTTTATAGCTAATATAAGATCATATTAAACAATAAAGGAAGCAGGCCAGGGCAATATTACAACTGGCTTTGAGAAAGGCTAGTAACAGTGTGATGAAGAAGCAGGCCATGAGGTGCACCGCAGCTCTATAACATTTGCCAATAATTTTTTTTTTTTTTTACTTTTTTCCATCTACCTGTCTGCATGTCTTTTTGTTTTTCCTTTTTGTTTTTCTTTCTTTTGTTTTTTGAGACAGGGTTTCTCTGTGTAGCCCTGGCTGTCCTGAAGTTTTCTCTGTAGAACAGGCTGGCCTCAGGCTCAGAAATCTGTTTGCCAACTGATGGAATTAAAGACATGTGCTACCACATCTGGACCAGCTAATACTTCTTACAGATAGCCATACACCAGGCCCATGTATTACCATAATTCTTGTCCTCATAATATAGGCAAGGAACATGTTGCCAGGAGGCAAAGATGCATATTTTCTAAAAAGTCTAAGCACAAATATGTTCCTTATTAACTTGCTTAGGTCACACTACCTGCCACAGAAGTGAATACTTTAGGTTGTTTTCTTCTTCGGTAAGGTCCTGTTTCTGTTTTCTATACATATCCTTCAGTGACAGGAAAAATGAGGCTTGACACCAAACAGAGAGAACCAAGTCAACACTTATCTGATAATGGCATTTTGGGAACCGCTAGCATGGTACAAGCAGCTGAAAGAACCTTTGCTTGGGAGTCTGAGGAGCTATGTGACTCTGGGTTATCTTAAAGGCCTTTTGGTGAGTCTCATACAACCTTCAAAAATTGTGTATCTAAGCCAAATTACTTTGAAAGGTCTTCTTTTTAAATTACGTGTGTGCATGTATAATTGTACGTGAATGCAGGCAACTGCTGAGACCAGATATGTTGTGCTGGATTCCCCTGGAGCTGGAGTTACTAAAAGGCATTGCAAGTTACCTATTGTAAGCACTGATAACCAAACATGGGTCCTCTGCAAGAGTAATACATACATTTATCCACTGACCAATCTCTCTAGCCCCAGCCAAATGATTTCCAAGATTTCTGGTTCAAGAACTGTTCTGATATAAAAAAGAAATATCCAGTGGCTAGAACCTGCTTTCATCCCCAGCTCTTGGTGGACCATATCCGGAGGCATCAATATCCATTATCTTGAACACTTTCAGCCTCAAATTATGCCCTCTGTGTGAAAAGTCTAGTTAGCAGTGAGGATGAGCTGTGAAATCCTGGGATAGATTTTTTTTTTTTTCCTTCCCATAACTATACTGCTTCTCAATGGACATCTTTGTGTCATGGTTTGAATGGGAAGTATCTCCCATCAACTGGAATGTTGAATGCTTGGTTCCTTACTACAAAGTTATCTAAAAAAAAAAAAAGTTTTGGAAATTTCTGGAGGTAGAGACTACTGGAAGAGGGATGGGGGGGGGGGGTAAGCTTGAGTATTACACCACTTGTGAGACCTGTCCTTCTTTCTGCTTCCAGGCAGCTGTGAAATTTTAACGAGAAGCTCTGGCTCAGCATGTTCTACTATGATGCTTTTGTTTCCACAGAGGGCCAGAAATACTGGAACCAGAGAGCATGGACCTAGCCTTCTGAAAGAAGAGACCTCCCCCCTCCCCCGGAATCCCATACCGGTGATGAATGAAAGTGTAACCAACCTACTTTAGCGGTACTTCATCTAGTCAGTCATATTAGATGAATGATTATTTACTGCCTTCTATAAATCACTAGATATGAGAGGGAAATTGATGAGATGGTACAGTTCTAAGCTTGATGGGAAATAATAGAACTGTACTCCAAGAGAAGACTCATCAATATAGCCTGTAGAGACGGATAATTGTACTATAGGCTTTGTTGCTTCATGCCTGCAGGATGCATACTAAAACACAAAAGAATACCTCTGCCATGAGGTAAGATTCAGCTAGACCCCCGAATCCAGACAATGTCTACTTAGATCATTCAGTCCATGGCAGAGACAGTAAACCAGACAGCCATTTGGTTTTCTAGGATCAAACTTGTCAGAGATCAAAGGAGGACCTTCCTACGAAGTTCTGCAGGAAAAAAAACAAAACAAAACAAAATCAAGTTGAATATCAATTAGCCAGGTTCTTGAAATAGAACCTGTGCCAGGTATTCTACCAGGCTTTGCCACTGCTGTGATAGACTTCTCTGACCAAAAGTAACCTGATAGTTAAGAGATTACTTCATCACATAGGTAGGTAACTATCTGCTATGAAGAATACCCAATATAGAAACTTAAGGCAGGAGTATGAAGCAGAACCTCAGAGGAATCCTGCTTATGGGATTGATCCAAAACCCATGTTCAGAGCCCTTTCTTATACAGTCCAGGCATAACTTCACAGGGATAGTACCACCCACAGTGGACTAGTTTCTGCTATCCCAATCAGCAATCAAGAAAAATGTTACACAGATATCCCTACAGGTCATCTGGAGGCAATTCTTCAATTGTGTTTCCTTCCACTCCATCCCACTCCTGGGGTGTGTCTCCAAGGCAACAAAACTGACGAAGCAGTCCCAAGATAACAAATGTCCATAAAGTTAAATAGAGTTTAGTGTGAAAGTCTCAGAATTAGCTGTTTCAGGTAAAACTTCGTGACTTTATTTCATTGTAGCTGTCCATTTTAGTAAGCCTTTTGCATATGTAAATATCTGTGAACTATCTTAAGGTAGAATAAAACAAAACATGTTTCTAGATAAAAGATGATATAAAATAATAAAAGTGAGAGATTAAAAAGCACAAGGCCCAAGCATTTGTCAATGGGTTACATAGCAGAAAATCTTGAATTACTCCGCCATGGAGGAGCGAGCTTTCCTTTACCCCCATCTACCTTCCCTTAGAACTCTAGAAAACTTATCTCAGATTATCTGATCTCTAGGAACAGTCCATGCAGTTAGTATCTGAAAAACCTAAGTATCAGAGGATATTTTAGAAGACAATTATGTGCTGAGTTGCAGCTTCAAGTTAGAACACTAAGCATACAGAAAAGTCTCAGAGAAAGGAGTAGAGAACATATATATCTTCAGATTTTAAAGCAAGAATGATTGTCCTCGTTAACATAACTTAAAATCATGACTCCTTTTCTTAGTGGATGACATCTTCAAGTGCACAAGTAGCTTTGGAAAGTGGTACATAAAGTAATACTACAAAAGAGATGACATCTTCAAGTCTAGGAAATGTGGTGTTATCTGTCACATACACTGCAATGCATACCTTAAAAAAAAAAAAAAAAGAAAGAAAAAAGCAAGCAAGCAAGCAAGCAAGCAATAACAGCCAGTGGACAATGAAGGTAAGTACAGAAGCAAGAGTGTTAGCCTCTTTTAAATAATGCACCAATGGCACTTTCCAGAGATGATGGCATTTGGAGTCTTCTGTGCTGATGAATATTTGAAAATCTAGGGTCATTTTCCATAGAAACAGAAAGGCTGGGTTTTGCTAAGATATCTGCACTCTCAGACAGAGAAAACCCATAGAGTGTAAATTATTTACCAGGGCAAAAGACTGCATGACGGCCATGAAGGGAATTGTGACAAATTAACACACTAAAGATGCCTTGAATGTGCTCAGACTATGCAGGCCCTGTCCTCTGTCCTCGCAAGGTGCTGAATGAAACAAATTAGAGTGGAGATTTGCATGATTGATTGAGTCAGGTGATTATGTCTGGACATTCTGGTTTACAATGGGTGAATCTGCTTCAAAGGTCACTGGGTTGCCCTGGAAGGTGGAGGTGAACCATCTGAAAGAGAAACCCAGGAGCCCCAGCACCTGCAATGGAGATACGAGAAGCAGCTCCCTGTTCCTGCCTAAATTTTAAAAANNAAAAAAAAAAAAAAAAAAAAAAAAAAAAAAAAAAAAGAAAAGTTAAAAAGTCAGGTAGCAGTTTTGTTTGCCAATGTGGGTAGTGTAGCGGAATGAACGAATCTGCCTTGTTAACTACTTCTTAGCTCGTGGGTGTGAGCAGTATCTATTTGGGTAGTTGCTGGCTTAGCACATCCTAGGTTACAGAAACTGAATGCTCACCAGAGTGTGGTTTAAGAACCATAGCCCCTTCCAGCTAGTAACCACTTCCCACACTAAAGGCAGCACCCCAGCATTAAGAGTTTTACAAAACAGACACACTGCTCCTAACTACTAACAAGCCAGACGTCTTAAAGGAAGTGCAGGCCAGCAGGAACCAGAAAGGCAGGTTCACAGACAGACTTGGGCTGCATGTGTATATGGAGGTTTGCCAGATCCTGTGGTCCAGAAGATGTTTGAACTTATACAAGGGACATAATAAAAGAGCGCTTTTTTGCTGGAGCTCTGCGGAGGCCTGGATAATACATATTCCCAGCCTGTGCTCTGGGGAAAGTAATAGCAACTCAGCAAGTGGAAATTGTACCTTGCTAGCTCTGCTTTAATCATTTTGAAGCACTTGTATCTTGCAGACAGCTTTGAACCTAAATGAGCTGAAGGCTACATGTGCCCAGCTATAAACGCAACACCTTACAGAATCTAATTAATCATTTTCATTCATTTTTTTAAGCCTGGGAGCATGGTTTCCATGGTTTGCTAAGCATGATAATCACATATATGCACATAGCTAATCAGGGAGGCAAAGTCTAAGGAGAGGCTATATTTTAATCTTTTGGTTATAATTACAATTTAAAACTAAGACCTAAACAAAACATTGATGGTTAATATTTCTGAGTTTCTGAGATACTATGATCATTATGCTAGGACTTTTAAGATACTTTGAAAATAGTGTAGAACTTATACATTGAAACCTGCTTGTTCACTGAGAGGTCTCTTGCTCTGCATCAAAAACAAAAAAATAAGTAGCCCTGGGGGAAAAAAACAAAACAAAACCATGTGGTACATTGTAGCCACAATGAGACAGGAGGTCAGCTGCCCCTGGACTGTGCACACTTCTCATTAGCATTAACAGGAATGCTACACATACATCAAGAAGGGAAAAAGACCCTACAGGTTCTAAACCACAGTTGAAAGACAGCCTTGCTATCTGCTAAGAAGCAATTTAATTAAACTCTTATTTATTGCTATTCCCTCCAGTTTCAGGGGTTTCCAAGAGCAGCTGCAGCCGCCGTGTTTGCTTATTACAAAAGCAGTCTTGCTTACTTTCAGCGGGTTTTCAGATCAATAATCACTGAGACATATATTGCATACCCTGACTCGAGCACTGAAGTCAGCGTGTCCTTAAATGAAAAATGAAACACAGTTATTGTATTTGTAACTAATGTTCCTTAAAAGTAAAGCAAATATTGATATTCTAGGCACACATAAAAACCAGGATCTATAACTAAGTGTGTAAAATGCACACTGCACGCATTTAATAATCATATTCCATTTTCAATAAGGGGAAACAGGGTACAATGACTATAATAATTCACCAGCCCCTTCTTCTCCTCAGCAAGCAGCACATTGTTTTATTAGAATATAGCAATCCTGCCGCATTACATTTTACAGTATGTGTACAAGAGCTGTAAATACACTGCCCATCTAAAATACGAAATAGCAACTCCAGCTTCAGCAATAGTTGCAAGTTGGCGTTTTATGTGAATTTCCCATTTTCTTGATGTGTTTGCAATGAAGTCGGTACTGCCCAGAAGAGAAATTATTTTACATTTCCATTAAAAGCTACAGTAGTAAATAAACCTCAGAGTTTATGTAGATACCCACCAAAACATTGAGGGGAGCCCATTAAAGTGCCAAACCCCCGAGTTAAGCATTTGATAAAAGAGTACCTATAAGGCACATTTCTAGGATTTTTTTCAAGTGATAGAGTTTTAAAGATATTTTATAATACTATACCAACCTCTGCAGAACAGTCAAAAATAAAGTGAAGTTTATGTTTGTCAGTAAAGCAACCACACAGCCCATCGCAATGGAACACCCTGCCAGGGCTGAGATGAAATGGTGGGATTGACAAGCAGATAAAACGCTGGAGACTGGAGTTCACGTAGACTGCTGGGGAAGCAAACACCAGTGCAGGCACACACACACATCCGCACTCAGAACAGCCATGGGGTAGATTACAATGTTTAAGGAGTGATAAATAATAATTAATATCCCCATAATTGAAAAAGGCTCTCTTTGAAGGACCAAGTTAACAAGGTGGTTTATGGGCAGCGACAGCTCTGCGATGTGACTCACAATGGCTGGCTTGCGGTGGAGAGGAGAAAACCATAGCAATTTGTTAATTTACAGAGACACCGTGAGTGATTTGGTGACATTCACTTAGGTCATCCCTTGGGAAATGCTGTTGTACTGAAGGAAAAAGGAAAAGAGGGGAAGTGTTTGCATCCCAGGAGAGCATGTGCCTTGTGCTTGCCTCCTTTCTTCAAGATTACAGAACAATCTGGAGGCGGGGCTTCATTGTCACTTGCATTTCTGTTAAGTAAGGAAACCGAGCTGAGGTAGGAGAGAAGAATATGTCTGAGATCACAGTCAATGGCAGCCAAGAGCAGGGTTTTGGATTCTTGTCTGTTGACTCCAGTGCACAAGCCTTTTGGGGATGAACGCATAAGGGATGGAAAACTGCAACAGAGATCAGCGGCTATGTGCCCCGGGATTAGATGATGAAAGGCTTCCATCCCCCTTTTTCACTCTCAGCCCTCCTGTCACACACAGGGCAGGCATGTGGATGGGCTCCCTTCCATATTCTATGACGGTTTACACACCCTCAGATGATTCACTCACTCCTGTAGTTTTGAACAGAAACATGAGATTTTTCTCCCCACCACGCCGATGTCATCATGGACACAGGAACAAAGCACACGATGAAAGTTACTCCTGAATGTAAGAAATATACATAGGAATTGACTGAAGAGATTTCTGCTGTCCTCACAGATTCCAGAAAACATCCATCTTTAATCTGCTAGCACCGCGTGCATGAAGATGATGACGGACCTTTAAACTTGGTGTTTTATCATAATATAATTGATCTACGATGACCTTTTAGGTTTTTGCAGAGAAATAGGATAAATGAAACAACATAATGAATTCATTATAAATGTAAATTTATTTAAGATGTGTCATTATGGGATTGTATGGCATCGTTTGTGGTCCTATTCTAACTGAGTAATGGTTGTCAAAGGAAGCAGCTTTGTATCATAATGCTCTTTTCTGGGAACAGAATGAGAAGCTGGTAACACTTGGTTATTCCCTTGTTTTAAGGAGAAGGAAGTTTTACTGGATTCTGAAATCCAGGAAAGTCTGGGGGCCATTTACCACATAGAAAGCAAAAAAGGACGAGCAATACAACATATCATACAAAAGTATAGCTGGAGTAAGTAAATAGGGAAGGCGAAGAAGAGGATGTTGAGGAAAGAGGAGGGCAAAAACAATTTTGGCAAAAACTCTGGCATAAGGGAATAATGAAGTCATCACAAAAATAATAAAAATAAAATAAAATGTATGCCTCGGGTGTGTAGAGCACATTCCCTGTTCCAGTGCCCAAAGTAATAAGAGATTTTACTCAGGCAAAGAAAGTAATAAGGAACAAACAAACATAAAAATGAGTCAGAGCCCGACATGGTGATGTACTGACCGAGTGCTTTCTGGCTTGGCTGTGGATTGGGGTGACGGCTGCCACGGGAACACAGCAATGTCTTATCTGATCAGACAGCAAGAAGAAATTACCATCGGAGAAGCATGGCAAAGTGATAATTTATCCTTTTTGCTGACTCTATCACTTGGACCAGGGATCCATTAGTCATATTGATTCTAGATCTTCCACCTTGACTGGTACAGAGCACTTCCAATGACACAATCAAGTTGTTCGCATTCTTCATTGTTTTACGTGGAAAGTAAATGGATTTGTCACTGAGAAAACATGCCCCCAGCAGTTGCTCCATCCCCAAAGCTGATGGAGATCACAACTGCTGGTGAAGAATGCATTCACCTTGCCTGAAATGTACTAAACTATTCCAGGTTAACAAAAACAGATATGAAGGTGGACAAAACTCATATTCGGAAGAAGGAATAATGAATACAAAATGGAAAACACGGATCCTCAACAAGGTTCCAGCTAAGAAAAGCACCAGGGTAGAGCCATGTCTCGTGCTGGGATGAAGCGCCTACTTGCCTAGCATGTACCAGGCATTGCATACATCCTCAGCACTACCCTCTCCTCTCAAATCCCTAACGGATTGATTACCTACTACTACTTCTGACCATAAACATTCAATGTGCCATGGACCAAAGAAAATGCTATAAAGACATTTCCTGTTTTAGAGACATTCATAACATTGTTGTGCAGCATTATCTTAGTTTTCAGAAGGACACCAGTTCAGAGAGGACAACAAGGCTAGGAGGAGCTTGGACTGCACTGACTAACCCTATATTTTCATTCATATTCTCTCTCTCTCTCTCTCTCTCTCTCTCTCTCTCTCTCTCATCCTGCCTTTAAAAATATATTTTTTTATTAAAATACAATTACATCACTTTCCTTCCTCTCTTATATTTCCTTTATCCCATTCCTCGTACCTCACCTCTAACCACTCCCATGTTCCTCCCAAGCTCAAGTTGATAGCCTTTTTATTATTGTTTTACACACACACACACACACACACACACACACACACACACACACACACACACAATGTATATGTAAATGGCTATAGATAGAACCTGAGGAGTTCACACCTTGCCTCTTTTAAAGAGATGAGTTTTGTGTTGCCTACTGTGTTGACTACTCTTCCATCAACTTGACTCACAAACTGGAGTTCTCTGAAAGGAGGAAACCTCAATTGAGAAAATTACTCCATAACCCAGGTATAGGGCATTTTCTTAATTAGTGATTTGAAGGGGGAGGGCCCAGCCCCTTGTGCGGGCAGATGTCTCTGGGCTGATGGTCCTGGGTTCTATAAGAAAGCAGGCTGAACAAGCCAATGGAAGCAAGCCAGTGGGCAGCACCCCTCCATGGTTTCTGCCTGAGTTCCTGCCTCTAGGTTCCTGCCCTGTTTGAGTTCCTGTTCTGACTTCCTTCAATGATAAACAGCCATATGGAAGTGTAAGCCAAATAAACCCTGTCCTCTCCAACTTGGTTCTTGGTCATGGTGTATTTCATCATAGCAAGGAAAACACTAACTAAGCCACCTTGTTCTCAAGTGCTTGGGGTCAGGTGACGCTCTCACTTCAGTCTCCAAAGTAGCAGAGACATCTGGTACTTGTCAATCCTTCTGGCTTAAGATCCACCTTTTTAAAAGAGCAGGCTTATAATAAGTAACACCTGACGGATTTTAAGAGCCCCCCCCCCAGCTGTCATTTTGTGCCTCTGACTTTTATACAGGAAAAATAGTAGAATCTCTATTTAAGAACTCCAGACCTGGAACTCAAGTCTCCTGAACACATGCTCTGAAATCTCACCAAGTTGCGCTATTACATTCATTGGTCTCTTTTTTAGATTGTTTTGTGAGACTTTGGTGAGGACTGAATCATATACTATGGGCAAATGCTCTATTCATCACTGTGTAACTATGGAATTTTGATATATGCAGAAAACTGTCGGTGGTCACTTGCTCTGCAGGGGCACCTCCTGATATGATTCACATTCACTGTAAGCATTCCATTCGAGAATATTTGTAAGCACCTGTTCAAGGCCAGGCAGGGTTGCAGTTTGTAGATGTCCTGTGTAGCTTTTACTTTTGTCATGTGTAAGCCTGGTCACCTGGTGCCCACAGACGGTGACCATGCCCTGGGGAGAACTTACACTTTCTTGCGATTCCTCTTTCCTCCTCATTCAGTTCTCATACAGATACAATTGCAGTATAGCTTACTCCAATGTAATACATATACCTCTGATCAATCACAAAACCCAGCACAATCATTTTTGTTTGAACTTACACATTGCCTCAACATTTTTTTTTCTGAAGATCTATTATATGCCAGATTGGCTTAATAGGTTTAATGACATCCTATTAAGAGGTGAATATGATGTTATTATACCCACTGATTTCAAGTGATCACAGGCCAATGGGATATGTTACAGACCACTGATTAATGTGGAGCTCCACTGAACATAAAGGAGTGAGCCCAAGCTATACAGCAGTCAAGATATTAAACAGAATGTATAGCAGGGCCCCTCTCCTCCAATCTTTTTTTTTTTTTTTTTTT
>NC_034608.1:46404186-46421316 GCF_900095145.1 Mus pahari
GATGGTTGTGAGCCACCATGTGGTTGCTGGGATTTGAACTCAGGACCTTTGGAAGAACAGTCAGGTGCTCTTACCTGCTGAGCCATCTCACCAGCCCTCCTCTCCTCCAATCTTTACCTTTCTGTGTCTTTGATAGACAGCGTCTCATGTAGTCTAGGCTGTCCTCAATTATGTTGTGTAGCTGAGAGTAACTGTACATTTGTGTACCCCTTGCATTCACCTCCCCATGCACCAACATGCCTGGCTTCAAACGATGCTGGAGGTAAACCCAGGCCTTTGTGGGTGAGAGGCAAACATACTACTAAATGAGCTAAAACCCTAGACATTCTTTTCTATTCTCTCTTCCTTTTTGTGGTGGAGATTGAAGCCCAGGCTGTACAAATCCTATGCCAGAACTCTCCAAATGAGTTACTTTCCCATCACTATGGTATCTACAAAACCAATATCTCTGCCAGCATTTCAATAATAGCTGTTCGGCAATGTCTGAACACAGTTTTGGGTAGTTATACTTGGGTTGGCTGGGGCATTGCTAGCTTAATGACATCAACGGGTAGAGAGAGGCTAATGATGTTGCCCAAGAGTTTGCCCTTGACCAGGACATCCCCTTAAACAACAATCAGCCCACAAAAACATATCAGTATTATTAAGGTTAAAAACTCTTATGTCTTATGCTTTTAAATAAAAAAAAAGAGTCAGAGTCAAGTATCAACTGATAAGTGCTAGAAAGGGGATGGATGGGGATGATCTTTGGTTATCCCAGGAATCCATAATTGCTACAAATAGCCAAGAAATTAACACAAAGCAGGAAACTGAGGCATGAAAATTGCACAATAAGTCCATGAGTCAGCCAGGTTGAGAAGGTGCACCGGAGCTAGATCTCATGCTTGAATGAAGGTAACTGAAAGAAATGTAGCAAGCCACTTTAAATGCAGGTAGTAAGGTTAGCCAGTCATAAGGGTATGATAGACCATGGCAGAATAAGCCCCTGCAAACAATACGTGCAGAATAAAGCAAATGCAGAAGCTGGCTGAGACAATGGAGTGAGGCCCTGAGGTGAGCAGAAGCTCTTTTAGTGCCATAAAGCACTGGCGTGATCTGATAGGACACAAAAGCTTCTGCCATGCTGTTGTACCACAGGAGCTCTGAGAACCTATCATCATAGATTTTAGTGAAACCGTCTAACGACAATACAGCCCGAGAGATCTGAGTCTCCTACGCGGCTCTAATGGGATCAAAGGCACTGGGGAATGGGAGGATCCCTGTGTTCTCAGAACAGAATGTAGAGCGAGTGCAGCGATGAGAAAGGACACCTTCAAAGGCATACAGAGAGTTCTGGGAGTCCACCCTGAATGCCGAGGGGAAGGGCTCGTTCAGGGGCACTGAAGGATATAAAGATTCGCCACCCTCTTGTCAGCGGCAATGTTTGTTCGGTGTCAGAGGACAGCAGCACACCCAGTAGCCGTGCAGAATGGACAAAGTGGAGTCTGGACAATGGTGCTCAGAGGCAGTGGCGGTGGTGCTGGGACTGAGACACGCTGCCCTAGGTCGGGAGTACAAAGCAGCCACAGGTCTACCGAACCTTTCATCTGCTCCGCAGGGCAGGGGCAACAGACCTAACTAAATGGGCTTCAAAAGTCAGGTCTACTTCTTGCTGAGGTTTGGGAGGGAGAGCTGGCTGGCACAGCCGTTGTCAGGGTACTCCCAGACTCTCAACTTCCTTTGATTCTTAGGCTTGAACCGTTTAATGCAAATTTGAAATGATTTAATGTTATGTTACTTTGTTTAATGTTACTTCAGATAATGGCACTGAGACCCCTATACCAAGTTAAACCTTACCAGCTTGCCATGTAGTCCAATTCCAGGCTCTTGGAGTGAGGAAGAGTGTGGTCTTTTTAAGTGGACTCATAGGCCAACAAGTACATCTAGTAGTCACCTCTCTGATGCACAAAGTCTCTCCACGACCCGAGAGAAGTCAGTCCGATCATTCAGCGCAGCAGAGCTTCTGAGTGTGCCCCTATCTACTCCCTAACTCTGACACTCGGGTAGCTTTTAAGGCTTTCTCAAAACGAGGCTAACAAAAAAATGATTGTGCTTCCTGACCAATCATGACATTTCACACTCATGTGATTTCGTCGCTCATCCAATATAGCCCTGCCACACAATGGGCTTATAGTCACTTTTCCAAAATATGCGTGGGAATGCTATTCAGACCAGTCTTGGTAAGTAGAAATAGACATATCCCTCCAATTTTACCATTACTATCTTAACAGTCAACTTTCAAACGGTTAGATTCTTCTTTATTATATTATTTATGAGCTATGTGTATGTTTTTGTGTCTCTGTGTGGGTATGTACATGCATGCCTTCACAGGCCAAAAAAAGGAGTCAGACCCTCTGGCGCTGGATTTATAGGTATTTGGGAACTGTCTTGGATGCTAGGAAGTGAATTCAGATCTTCTGCCTAGCAGCAGACACTTTAACCACAGAGTCATTTCTCCACCTTCCTATTAGATTTTTATTTATATATTTATATCATTTGCTTGATACTTGAACTGATTAAGAACAGAGGAAGTATTCCATTCATTACCAAATACTTTGAGGCAAAGAACTCATTTATTAAATAAATTGAAATCTGTGGCTATGTGATTTGAGAACCAATCACATAACTGACTGTGGATAGTCACTAATCTAGGATATTGTACCGATGGAAAACAGATCAGAATCCAGGAGGAATGCTGTACTATGTTATACTGAGAATCCACTGGTGGCATGCAGATACCCACAGAATCTCTCCCCTTACTTGGCAACTTCGGGCATAGAGGAAGTGAAAATAGACAGTATAGGATTGTGCCAAAGGCTAAACTTGAAGTGAAAAAAAAAAAAAACAAAAAACAAAAACAACGAAACAAAACAAAAAGTCAGGGCTCCTACAATCTGGGGCAGGTGGAGGTCTTCAAAGTTGCTTACCCTGGCGTCCTCGAACTATTGTGAGCAATGATAACCATCATTATTGAGGACTGCATCGCGTTGGAAGATCACAGAATCAACGAAAATATCACATAAGCAAGTTCAGCCTCTGTCAGCATCTATGCCTATACCCAAGCCTGTTCTCCATACTAAAAATGTTAATTTCCTTCTTTATCTCTTATCCCTAATGCCTGCCTCCGGTACCATCTCACGATTCCTATTCTTGAGCCAAGTTCATGAGAATGTGAGTTCTTGAGGGAGATAAGCTTTTTTTTTTTTTTTTCCCTACACAAAGGTATAATAACTCATTGCTATGGCACACTGTGTTCCTTCTAAATGCATGCAGATACCGTAACTAAGGCATTTCAAATAGCACAGATACGACAATATTGAAAACAGGACCAGTCTAGCCACCTAGTTCAATACATAATTCTCAAAGCACAGTGTCATCCTGCCGGTGACGGTACAATGTGGAGGGGGTTCTTGTTCCCATACAGTACCCACCATGACTGCCTCTAGGGTGTGATCTTAAAGTGAACCAGTTGAGCCAGAAATCTAACAATCAGCTCAACACCCCGTGGACAGAAATGTAGCTTTAATCTATCACTGTGACAATCAAGGGTCACTGTAGGCAGCCCAGAGAGCCTTGGAAATACTGCACACAACTAATAAATACCTCCATAGAGAATCTGTTAGGGGGAATAGACAGCCAGATCTTCAAGCCAATACTGAATCAACAATGAAAAGAACAGTTCCAATTCAGTTAAGCCAGAGCCAAGAGAGACTGAGTTATATTTAAATCAAAATTCACCACAGCAGGGGATTATCAGCTGTTCGGCTTTTGAGTGTTGGATGGCTTTTCTTGGAAAGTTAACAGATAGAGCCAAGTGAGGCTGAGCTGCGTGTGAAGTGAGCTGTGCAGCTGCTAGGTTGGGATGGTTCGCCTGGAATCGGTGGGGTGGAAGCCACTGCAATTTGTACAAAGCAAAGCCTAGGGACTTGCGGTATAAGTCACTTTCTCACTTGATGTGCTTGCTATGCCGCCAGATCTATGTGGCTCCCAGGGAAGATAGCAATGGCTCCTGAAGATCTTATAGAGGAAAAAAAAAAAAAAAAAAAAAGGACAACAACAAAAAATGAGAGCTTGTGGTATAATGACAGTCCACCTAGGATTCCTTCAGCAGCAGGTTCTAGAATTATAGCCAACCTGTAATAAGATCAGCTGGATGCATCGCTATCGCACCTGTAGGCAGGTGCTTATTCTGCAGGTGTCGAAACCACCCACGGAGGAGAAATGGGCACACTCTATTCTACTGGCAGTTATGTGAAAGAATGTCCACAGGGCTGGTGCTTATTATCATCACCCACAATTAACTAAAAGTTAAAAAAAAAAAAGCAGCAGTAGCTGCAGATATCATGTCTTCCAAAGCAGACTGCAGAGAGCCATGAGGACCAGAGGACCCCATGGCAGAGAACTGCCAAGAGAAGCTGCTGATGGTGCGTGTGGTTGTGGTTGCTTCTTTCCAATTTAATGAGCTGAAAAACACAGGCAGCCTGCATTTGCGGTGAGGATCAGGGTGGCCTGGGTTGTGCTGCCTAGAAACTTTAAAACCTATGCTGTCTCAGCAGGACCGGGATGCAAGTCCTGATTCATACCCATGGAACATTACTGCTGAGTTACAGATCTGTAGCTGTCTGGGTGGAGGCTTCCTGGGCTACTCTTACTTCTGCATAATTCAAGACGTAAAGGCTGTTTATTGCTGTTAAACTGTGTAAGAAGACCTAGGGTGGGGAAATAGTTCTCCACCTTCATTATGATAATCGAGCAAACAGACATTTGCTTTCCTTATTATACATGGCTTTAAAGAATAGTATTGCACTGACTGGTTGGTTGTGGGCTGTCTGCATTGCTATTAAAACCAGATCCATGCCCATCCTTGAAACTAACCCTGTCCTGACACCCCTACAATCCCAGTGCAGCACACATTCTAGTGCCATCAAAGTGCAGAAATAATTGCCAATGGGCTTAGACATGGAATCATGAATATAAACAATAGAACAGAAGTATTATTCTTTTGTGGTATTAGGGATCAAATGAAGAGTTTATTGCATGGTAGGCAAGCTCTACTCCTGAGCTATACTCCAGCCCAAGAGGAGGAAATGCAGTTGGTCTACAGGTGCATACATATTCATATATAATAATTCTCCTTTGGAGTTGAATTTAGTTACTCAAGTTCAAATGTGGTACAAAAACATTAAATGGACAATTTCAGGAAAAGTTATTCCCTGTGTTTTAAACTGACTGGTGATAGCTTGGTGTTCCACTGTGTCCTGTCTATTAAGTAAACCACTGTGTCTAGGGAGTCCATGATGAAAATGCCATCTGCCCATTAGTCATTCAGTCGTCATTGCATTTATCCACTCAACCATCACAGGAGTGTGGAGCTAATATTCAAGTTCAGCATCACTTTACATAATAATAGGTGTAAAGCACAAGGTTAGTGATGTTGACCATTTGGATTTGCTAACGAAAAGCCACAAGATGCAAGTGAAAATTTAGAAGTTCACAACTAAATAGGAAAAGAAAATTAATGCATGATGAGATCACTAAAATCTATTGTCAAATGAGTGTTGTTGTTGTTTTTTTTTTGAGAAAAAGACCAAGACCAGATGTGTGTGTATGTGTGTGTGTATATATGTATATATATGTATATATATGTATATATATATATATATATGTGTGTGTATATATATATATATATATATATATAAATTACAACTACACACTATTTAAAATTATCCTACGTTCTTATTGGTTGTTTTTGTTAATCTCTTACTTTGTCTAAACTTCTCTTATTTATGTATACATAGTAAAATAAAATGTATACAGATTTTGGAACCACATGCCTTCAGGTATCCACTGATTTTATGTATAATATATATATAATATTTATAATATATATAAATATTTATATATCTATATAATTTATATATAATATATTTATTATATATAAATATTTATACATGTGTATATCATAAATACATATGTGTATTTATATTTACATAGCTGATTTTATATATATATCACCTATGGCATGAGATTTTAAGCCAGGCAAGGACAGGCAAACTGTCTACCTAGATTATACTTAGGATAGAAGGTGTGACCAACAGTGAGGCTCTTTTATATAAAGGCTCTGAAGTCAGACTGTCCCATAGTGGCTCACTCAGTAACCATGTGCTTGAGTAACTGCCTAATACCTTGTAAGCTTGTAAGTTCCCTTATCTATAAAACTGCCATGCCTCCCTCAGAGAGCTGTTGGGAAGATTAGCGGACACATGAAATACAGGTAAACTGCGTTGCAGTTTTCCAGTGCGTGTACACAGAGAACAGCCGTAATCTCCAGATCTCAAAGTCAAAATGCACCAAAATATAAACCATCTTTGTGAACTGGAGATGGAGCCTAGGGCCACACATGCTGTGAAAATGTTCTACCACTGGGCTCTTTTCAGACACCCAAAGAGTGGACATTTTGAATACCAACATGACAAGCCAAAAATTGTACAAAATTATTAAAGAGAATATACAAAATTATCTTAGGCTATACATAATAAATATAAAACATAAATTATTGTTATATTTAAGTTGACTCCCATCTCCATGATATCTCATTAAATATAATCAATAATAACAATAATGATGATGTTGTTGGTGGTGATGATAATAATATAACAAATATTAATAAACCCAAACATTTGAAATTTGAAACCCTTCTTGTTTCACGCATTCTGGATAAAGGGACCCCTTCTGGTCAAACTAAATTCATTATTTTATAAGGCAGAGAAACCAACATACACACACACACACACACACACACATACACACACACACGCCTAGGTTTAAGGATCAAATGAACTTGATATAACTAAAATATAAACTGTAAAGTTCTCCTCAAATTTAAAGGTTTATTATTATATGTACAATTTGGCAGTAATTCATCTGCTTGGCCACATTTGTGTTATCTACTGAGTCGTGTGGGGGGGGGTGTATTGAAAAACAGTGATTTTTACTTCCTGTCCCCATGGGATATTACTTTGAGAAACAATGACACACTGGGATGAAAAAATAAATTTAATGGTTAGAAATATAATGATAAACTATTCAAATCAATACATTATAAAAAACATATAGAGGAAAGAAGAAAGCACTTGAGAGGGTCACACCGGTTAAATCACATATTTCTATGAAAGATCAATCAGGGTGTTATATGGATTGAAAGTATCCTCCAAAGGATGATGTGGTGTGATTGATTGACAGAATATATAGAGGTGAGACTCTGGGAAAATATTTGTATAAAAACACACTGTTCTAATAGATGGCTTAACGCTCTGCCTGATTAAGCACTCAGGAGACTCTCATGAGGTTCTGGAAGCTCGGGAAGCTGGCATCCTATGGAAGGAAAGGATTCACCAGGAGCATGCCTCTGAAGTTGTCCTTCAATTCTCTGCTTCTCAGCCACCACGGGTGAGCAGCCTCTTCTACCGCCCATTCCAGCCGCCATGCTCTTCTGGGTCCGCACAGCATCGTGTCCATGAAGCCAGCAGACAGCCGACTGCAGCTTCTGTATCTAGGACCCAATGTCAAGACAAATCCTTTCTGCTTTTATGTCATGTTTCTGTTCCAGAACGGCCCACACAGTGCCGACTGGGCTGAGCAGGGAAGAACGAGGAGGCCGGTAGGTAAGGACCCATCTGAGACTATGTAAGTCGGAGATGGACAGGATGACAAGGGAAGAAACAGGACACACACAGAGCATGGGGACAGCAACATAAGAGAATGAAGCACAGTGGGAACAAAGAAGGCCCTTGGGTACCTCTGACCGTGGCATTGGCAAAGCTCAGGGGTGCAAAGCAAGGAGACAATCTTTGGCTTCACTCCTGGCCTATGACAATGGCCATTCTAAGAACCATGTTTAAGTTCCCTTCCCCCAGGAATCTAGCAAGAAGGCAAAGGAAAATAGCTACAAACCAGCAAGGTTCAGGTGTCTGGTGTCCACAAGGGAAAAAAGCTTCAGAATTTAGGATGTGGAAGTCAGCTCGCAGGAACAAGGTTTGTATGAGTATTTGTCTCGGGTGGAGGGTAGGTATCTGGACTACAGACATTCCCTTTATAAATAACTTCTATTAACCTCATGTTCCCATCTTTCTTAGAACAGCAGTGTTTTTTTTTTTTTTTTTTTGGTTTTTTTTTTTTTTCTTTCTTTCTGGGAATGTTTTCAAAGGACCAATTTCCTCTCACTTAATTACCAGTATTTAACCAATTCAACATACTCTTTCCTTTAAAGTCCATTAGGTTTCTATTACAATATTATACATTCTAATCAAATGCGGTTTTCTTCAGGGGTCCTCATTGTTAGTCTCCTCAAAGCAAAGTTTATCTGGACTACTAGACATTCCTCGTGGTTTGGCTGCACCAAATTAGATTGGTTATTTATACCTGAGGCTCACTGTTTCAGAATGTGGGCACCTCACTTCACATTCCTCTAGTCAATTATTTTTCTAGTCTTATTTATTTATTTTTAAATAAAATCCTCATTTCATAGTCTGTTTGATAGAGGTTAAACACAAGAGTCTGCCGATTCTCATCTTTAAAAAGCCTGATATCATAGGTTCACTTTTGGGTTTTTATGCCGGTGAGCAAATTAGTTACAAACCTTTTATTCAGAATGTTCTCACAGGAGAAGAGCAAGGGGCTCCTAGCTTGCAAACGACTGGGTGCCAATCTGAGCAGAATTATTAAGACAATGGGGATGCCACAGGTAAGGCACAGATCTTCCCAGTTAGGCATCAGAAACAATGAGAAGTAAGAAAAGGGGTGCTAGGAGTCTGCACTACCCAAGCTTCCAATTTTATAACAAAATAAGAGATAAGCAACTATTAGCCTTTGATCCCAGATACTTATGTTTGTCCAAAGTTCTCTTTCCGATGGCATCCTGAAAATAATACGGCCTGGCACACATGGTGACATGGTCAGGTTCTTTGTTCTGCTCGTCAACTCTTTCCTAGAAAGGACTTTACTTAAGAATATTAGTCCTGCCCAGGTCCTTCATGAATGGCTAAGAGCCAGGCTAGGTTGCTACACAGACAGAGGCAATAAGCAATCATATCATGGAACAGGTACAATTGGCAACACCAAGCCGTTTGAACACATGGCACATATCACAACAAGGAGGTTTGGAAGAGATGCATTCATCTAGTTGCAGAAAAACCTGGGGAAGTCTACACCCTTATCGCTTCTAATCCCCCATAGTATACCAGGTTGACAGCTACCACCAAAGTGACTACAAGAGCCACTTCCTTGAGTTTTATTCAAGTGAGGAAAACTTAAAATGAAATTCCCAAACACTAGAAAAACTTGGCAAATAGCCAAGGAGAGGGTGGTTAACAAGACATCATAAGCCATTCCTTGATTCCTAGAAAGACAGTTAGAAAACAATTTCCTTCGTTAACCTCCTTTCGCCTCATCAACCCTTAATCTGGCGTCTAAAGCCCACACAGCTGAAGAGGACTTTGTCAAGCAAAAGTGTTTCCTTATGCTCATGGAGATCAGTTAATGGCTGAACCAGCTTTGTGCTGAACCCAGAGAAGACATACTCCTCTTCAACACTGCAAGGATGTCAAGGCCTCAACAAGGCCCTCGACCTTGAGTTTTCTAATTCCAATATCATTTCTGACTCTTTGGTTCAACTAAAAACCAAAAATAGTTCCTGGCAGGTGAAGGCCCAGGGCTAGAATCTGTCTGTTGCTTAGCTTTAAGGCCTTAATTCTCAAAGACACTGAATTATTTTGAGCAGGCTGTTTACCTTGATGTGAGCAGAATTAGCCCTAGACACTAAGCCTTTATGGCAAGTTTTATTGTCCAAGGCAAATATAACCTGTTAAGATTTATAGGCTTTATTAACAGCAATAACCATTTTATAGCCAGCATCAGTAAATCAGGGTTTATTGAGAACTCTACAATTTTAATCTGTAGAAAACCATTAAAATGTCGGATTTTCATTGGACATAATTTCTAACTTTTATGAAAGATAGATTTTTCATTTAATTGGGAAGTATAAAAAAGTGCAGTGTGGGATAATGAATTGTGTTGAAAAGAGCAAATTGGTTTTTAGCAAGACAACAAGTGTCCAACACTAAAGTTGCTATCTTTAGTTATAACTGTCCCAAGGTTAAGGTTAAGAGTAATTGTAGTGACATGAATGTTCAAATTTATCCAGCATTTTGGATGAGATCTTGAAATCTGGGAAGGCTCCCGTTATCATTGGTTCACTACTCAGGTATATGGTAAGAACTATGTATGGTCCATGTGATAATTTTATTCAAGCCAGATCAAAGGAAGTCAGGGGCTAACATTGAACTTTACATTAGGCAATCTTTGAAAGATGCTTTACTGACAATGCCATCCCTAATATGTCACGGGGGGGGGGGGAGGAAACAAGGTGGCCTTCATCAGTAGACATTTAATTCCTCCATGGGCAACATAACAGAAGAAGGAAGCTCGAAGCCACTCCAAGTGTCTTTCCATTGCGATATGCCACGTCTCCCTCACACTTGATACTGTGAACAGTGTACTGCGGGATACTGCAGCTTTAATCCAGCTCCCTGACTACATAAAGCAGGCTTCTATTTCTCTTTCTGAGATTTGAAGATTCATTCATTTTAAAAGCACGAAGGAGGACGGAGAGATAGATTACTAGGGAAAGTACTTGCCATGGAGTTCTGAGGACCTGAGTTTGATCCACATAACCCAATGGGGGTGGGGGAGGAACCCGGGTGTGGTGGATCACTCACTTGTAATTCCAGAGCTTATGGAGGTAGAGACAGGCAGACGGAACTTGCTGACCATTCAGCCCACTGAGGCCAGCACCAAACCAGTGGCAGATACTAGCTCCAAAAATAAACTGGGCAGTGCCTGAGGGACAACATCTCAAGGTCGAGCCCTGGCCTCCACATGCATACATATGGACAGTTGCATCAACACATGAACATACAAAATAAATTAATAATAAAATAAAAATAAAAGAGGAACAACCATAAGAGTCAATAATGTCTGCCATTAATAATTAGTATTAGAAACTGCACTGAATATTTTAGTTGTTTTTCTTTTTTGGCCCTTCCTCCCCCCCCCAAAAAAAAAAAAAACTCTACAAAGAAATATTATTTCCATTTTGCAGTGAGGAAACTGAGGTTGAGGGTAGGTGGTGCCCTGCCATAGCAGTCAGTCAGCATGGGCGAATTGAGTAAGAATCTGATGCCAATGGCCATGATGTCTCCATTGCCTTGCCATGCTGAGAGTCTTTGGTCTGTACAACCATTTTCATAGGTCATCTATTAGCACTAGAGCAATAACTCTCTAATCCAAACTTCACAGTGTGCCCCTTAAAGCAAATCTCAGTCCTTTCTGATACCTTTTTCTGTCAAGGGTAAGACCAAACAAGAAAGACAGCAATGAGTACAGAAGTTACAGAACATGCTCTTTTTCTTCTCCTTCTAAGTCTATTTATGCTAACCATGGGCATCCAATTCCTTTCTACACCCTGTGAGAGCACCCCCCCCCCCAGTCTCCTGACACTGAGGAAGGTTCCCTGGGCCTCAGATCTAAAGCCTCCATCTCTCTGTACTCTGCCCCTTGTTTCACTGCTGGGTTACTGTTTCAGAGACTCACAGCATACACAGCAGATGTAGGGTTATGGGTAGAATGTCCAAGAACAGAGCAGGCAGATCTGCTCTCACTGACCCAAGGCTCTCAAGCTTTGCAAAGGCTTAAGGAACCTCCTAAGAACATGGTCTCACCACACTCATGTGTATACACACACACACACACACACACACACACACCAAACAAAACAGAAAACAAAAAATAAAACCCAGAAAAATAAGCAAAAACAACTACAGAAAGGACAACTCAGCTCTGAACTTTCAGGTTAGTGTCAAGTCTTGACTAGTAATCTGAGAGATCTGACCCAGTTATGGTATGACACTTTTGAAAATCCTGTACCCTTCTAGCAGTTCAAAAATATTGTTCGGTACAAGTAGGTGCCCTATAAATGGTGGCTTTATATTTTTATACAAGTCACATATATTCATCCAATGAGTTGATTGCCATGACTATCTTACAGAGAAAGATCATTGTCTTAATTATATTTCTTGTGCAAACAAGACATAGCCATGCCCGGCAAGTGACTTGAAATACATCCAGTGGGAGACTGCCCAGTCTACTGTGATAAAAATCCAGGTGATGTACCAGTGACTCTGACACCATATTTCCCTTTGGTAAAGACATCACATGCCCTTCAGCAGGATCAGGGCGAGAACCAAGTGGTGGTACACGGTAGAACATGGCCTGCTGTGGATAGATGCTGTGGTGGTTTGAATGAGAATGGCTCCCATAGGCTGATAGATTTGAATACTTGGTCACTAGGGAGCAGTAATATTTAAAGAGACTAGAAAGTGTCACCTTGTTGCAGGAAGTGTGTCACTGGGGGTAGGATTTGAGGTTTTTAAAAACCCGCTCCAAGCCCAGAGTCTCTCTCTTCCTGCTGCATGTGGATGTAGAACTCTCAGCTACTTCTCTAGCACCATGTCTATCTGGATGCTACCACGTTTGCTGACACCATGACAGTGATCTTAAAACTCAGAAACTAATGAAGCTACACTTAAATATTTTTCTTGTGTAACAGTTGTTATCTCTTCACTGCAATAGAACACTGACTGAGACAAAAATCTATGACAATCATGTGACTGATCAGTTTCCAAATACAGTACCCTGCTACTGCCATACTATACAGTTAGCCACCATGGGACCATCACTTTATTATATAGCCAGTGTACACTCTTTGATCTGAGGGCCACACAACAGATTCTGTTCATCCTGCAAGACCATAGCAAGGCAGTATATAGACATAGTAACTTTCTTTCTCCTTTTCTAGTCTTCCTTTTCCCATTCTTCATTCTTTACGAGGAGGAATACAGACATTTAAGACAATAACTTCTGTCTGTCCTACTAGTCAAAGTCAAAGAGCCATGCGTGCTGGTGCTCAGAATCCTGTAGTTCAATGGGCAATCCATGATAAGTCAAGTGCATCAAGGTAATGCTAGAAATAATGGCCTGGACTGTGTAGCAGTTCACTTACCCACAATGCAACAAAAATTTCCCCATAGCCACCTCCAATGCAAACCAAGATCTAGTCCCTCTTAGTCTATAATCTCTTTGTAAGCATTCTCCAGGTCTGACCGCTTCTTGAAACCGATCTGTAGTTTTAGCTGGCGTAACTCTGAAATATACTTTATAAAGCATATATTATTCAAGCAGAAAGTGGGAAGCATATGGGGCTCGATGGTGATTCCATTCCTCTCTTTATTTGGAAGTTGAGTCTTCACAAATGTTTGTGATCCATAAAATTTAATGTAAGGGTTTAGTGGATTGGGATAGAACCTAATCCACTAGGTGGTACTTTTATAGACACTGAAGTATTCAGATACCCATTAATAAAGAAAGGAGGTCACATGTAAGCAAAGGCAGAGACTGAAGTGATGTGTTTACAGGCCAAAACAAAACAGAAAGAAAAAACAAAATAATAACAACAAATAAACAAAACAACAAACAAACAAACAAACATAAAAGGGACTGTTCGCAAATAGCAGGAGGTGGAAGACAAGCCTAGAACAGATCTCCTATTAGTATTCTCAGGAGAAAGTACCTTGCCAACACATGGCGCTCCAACTCCTATCTCTAGAACTACGAGCAAAAAAACCAATATGCGTCATCCTAGTCCATGTTGTGGTTCTTTCTGATGGGAAT
Source organism: Mus pahari (assembly GCF_900095145.1). Taxonomy (NCBI): domain Eukaryota; kingdom Metazoa; phylum Chordata; class Mammalia; order Rodentia; family Muridae; genus Mus; species Mus pahari. The sequence goes on from NC_034608.1 coordinate 46,418,011, forward strand.
TTTGGGAAATGAATGAAGGAAAGCTGTGCCTCCCCATTTTTGTATAACCTGGAACAGTGACAGTGAAGGGTGGGAAGGTCCATTTCCAAATAGACAAGAAGGCGCATACCATACAACAATCTACATGTTCGTCCTTCTTTCTTAACTCTACCAACTATCTATTTTCACTGTCATTGAACAAGCCCTGCTCTGTTCATTAGGGTTATAGCTGAAAAGCACCATCAAGGGCAAATGAGGGGAGAGAATGGACTGAGCCAATGGACAGGAGGTGAGGTAAGGAGGATGGAGGGGTATCCTTTGGCACATCGAGGCAAGTCTAATATTTTTAAACATATGACCAGGCTGGGAAGCTGCTTGTTCCTAGAAACCAGCCTACTGCACCAGAATCCTCCACGAAGCCTGCACAGCACCAGAGCCTGCACTGTCTAGGAAGGTGATGTGTAAGGATGCGTGTGTGCACACCCACAGCCTGCTATACTTTGCTTTGTGCTGTTTGTTACCTTTAACTGATTATGGATGTTATGGTTCCCTTTAGTTTTTCCTCCTTTACTCTATACCTTCAAAATATAGATGGAGAATGCTCAAGTCATTTGTTAGTACCTAGTACTGAACAAAAAGGAAACAAACAGTAAATGTGCTCACTAGTCTTATAGCATTTCTCCCCACAAGTCTGACAGACTCTCCAATACTCAGAGGCAGGGAGTTATGTTCACTCATATTCAGTAAATTTTGAACATCTTGGCATGAGAAGAGAAGAGCTGTTTGGGTTTTATAGATTAACTTCTTCCTTGACAAATAAAGTGTGTGTGTGTGTGTGTGTGTGTGTGTGTGTGTATTTGTGTGTGTGTTGTGTATCTTAGTTTAGGGTTCTATTCATACAATGAATCACCTTGACCAAAATGCGAGTTGTCAGGCAAAAGGGTTTATTAGGCTTATGTTTCCTTATTACTGTTCATCATTGAAGTCAATCAGGACAGAAACTCAAGCAGGGCAAGAACCTGGAGGCAGGAGCTGATGCAGAGGCCATGGAGGGGGGTGCTGCTTACTGGCTTGCTCCTCATGGCTTGCTCAGCCTAGATTCTTATAGATCACTAGCCCAAGGATGTCAACACCCACCGTGGACCAGACCTCCCACATCAATCACTAACTTAAAACATTCCCCACTAACAGATCATATGGAGGTATGTTCTCACCTGAAGTTACCTACTTTTGGATAACTTTAGTTTGTAATCAAGCTGTTATAAGACAAATCAGCACACGGTGTGTGTGTGTGTGTGTGTGTGTGTGTGTGTGTGTGTGTGTATGCATGCATGTACAGCATGTTGTTTTCAAATATGTATCTATAATGGAATGGCTAAACCAAGCTAATCTATCACTAAGCTACATATGTATTGTGTTCTTTTGAGAATAATTAAAGGTCCATTTTATCAATTTATAAGAACATAATTATTAATATTAACTGCAGTAGCCATGGTGTATAACTGATCTCCCGAATCTACTCTTCTCTTATGAAATCCTGTATCCTTTCACCATTCCACAAAATCTTGGTAGTCACTACGGTTCAGTGAGTATACATTTTCAATCTGTATAGGAAAGTAAGATCATATGGCACCCAGTCATTTTATTCCTTGTTCGTTTGGCGTATGACACGATACTATAGAGGCTCACATGTGTTGGTAGAAATGGAAAGGCATCTTTTCTAAAGGCTGACTGATACTGATGTTACACTACATAAACCATGCCTTTTACTGTCTGCTGACATACATAGGCTGATTCCAGTCATCGGTGACTGGCTAGTGTTCAGTAAATGAAGAGGTGTAGCACCTTTTAGGGGATGTATGCCCCATTGTGGGATTCTGGGTCACAGAGTAGTCCTATACTTTGTTTTGGAACAACCTCTTTAGTGTTTTCCTACTAGCTGGACTAAATTTCTCTCTCTACCACAAGAATGCAAGGAATCCACTTTCTCCATCTTTGCTACCATTCTTACACTTCTTCCTTTTGATAATAGTCACGAGAGTATCATTTCATTTTCTAGTGATACAAGAGATGGGTATCATGTACAAAAGCTCTCCTTACACAAACTAAAGTCCAGTAGGACAAGAGAAAACAGGCAAGGCCAATACAATATGAGTGATGAGAGATAAGGAAGGGACTAAAAAGAGGCTAAGACTAAAGGAGGCTAAAAGGAGGTTAAGTGTGGGGCAATATGTTCCAAAGTGTCTACAGTGAGCTTCATCACGCATGTGATAATCTGAGTAAGTCCTAAAAGAAGAACAGCACAGATTGACACTGCTGAATTCGGCATGTGCAAAGGCCTGAGGCTGAAGTATGACTGTTTCAACTGGGAGAGTGGGAGGAAGAAAGTGTGCTTGGAATGCAGTAAGTATAGAAGAGGAGAAATGATAGCAGAAAGCCAAGCACAGACAGTACCCACTCCCCACCTGCACGTCAGAGACCCCCTAGAAGATTTGAAAGAGAGTCCATATACAGCTGTGAGGCCTCTGTTAGGCCATTGATCTGAACATCAGTTTTCCTGCCTCTCAAAGACCACGGCTGTCCCAGGGAAATAATTAGGCTTTCCCCTAGAGGTAAAAATCGACTCCTGAACTTCCCAATTTAGTCTGGCATGCAGTACATCCTGCGGGCAGACTGCTAACAGAGGACATTAGCCTCCTTCCCACCTGTGGCCCACATCCTGTGGAAGGTCTGCAGAGGCTGCATGTGTCTCTGCTGGACTACCTGTAAAGCAGGATCCCCAAAGATGGCTGCAAGGGGGCTGCAGGGAATCATGATACGCCAGGCTGACCCCTGGGAACACAGGGGGTCCTAAGCAAGATGACATTGTCTCCCATGAATGGAGTGTTCCGCTTAGACGGCAGGATGCATGCTTGGAGAAAGTTGGCAGAAGATTAATATCTTTTTTTGTTCTACATCAAATACAAATTTAAAAATAAGCGTTTTCATTGCTAATTATTTCATATCATGCATGGCGTGCTCACTTCAATTTTCAAGTCTGCTTATTTCATTTCTGCGAACCATCTGAGCCTGAATAGCATCCACCCAGCTTGATTTCTGCCTAAATATGCAAGACTCTGTGTGTTTGTATATGTATATGTATGTGCATGTATGCGTGTGTATGAGTGTGTGTTTGTATGCATACTCATGTGCATGCATGTGTGTGCATGTGCACACTGAGTGTGCTTGTGTGTGTACATATGTGTGTTTGTGTGTGTTTGAGTGTGTGTATGTGTTTGTATATGTATATATGTGCACATATATATATATATATATATATATATATAT
>NC_034608.1:46421423-46432466 GCF_900095145.1 Mus pahari
TGTGTGTGTGTGTGTGTGTGTGTGTGTGTGTGTGTTTAGGGGGGTGTATTCATTCCCTTCTCTTCCTTTTTTCTTTCCCACTACCCATCATATTTTAGCAAGGACAGGTGACAAATATGTCAGATTTACATTTTCTTTGTTTCTGTTTTCTTCTTTGGAGTCTTTCTACTTCTAAGCAAAGGACCTATAGTTTTCTAGCTTCCCAGAGAAAAGTTACTGCTAAGCAAGGGATAATGTCATACATTTACTTTTTGTAGTCCTGACCTATAGCCTACATTCTCTTGTTAGCTTTGTTCCCAGGCATCATATCACTCGTCAAGCAGACCATGTTTAATGCGTGACCACAGGGTACTACTAGTCACACTTAAAGTTTCACAGTGTATGCTGGGGGCTCTAGGAAATTCCCATATCTGGAGTGCAAAACTATTGGTGACTCTGGATTCTAGATGTCACAAAGTAGCCTCAGCATATGCCATAATCCTGGTGTCACCACGGAGAGGGTGACATACCAAATGTTCAGAAGGTGCTTGGTCTATGAGCAGGTAAAGGGGGACCAGAGGCCAACCATCCCTTCCACAGGCACATTTCCATACTTGTGAATGCTCAGAGGTGACCCACAGAACCCAAACTGGGGGGGGGGGAGGGGGAACCTGACAGAACATAGGGCAGATGATGCCTGCATCAGACACCAGGGTCCATCAGAGTCAAGGCTGGTCCATCCAGACTACCTAGCAAAATTGTGTGAAAATCAGAATGCTGACAAGAGGCAGGTTTCATCCCCAGCTTTCCTCTTCATGATTTCTTCATCATGCCTTGCAAGAGAAACCAGGCTACACTCCCCCCCCCCCCTTATCACACAGGCTTTTGTCTCAAAGGACAGGCCTGGCTTGGGACAGTGGAGACCTTCTTACCTCTGCTGCTGGGACTCCCTCTGGTGGGCGACAATGCAGCACGATCATGCCTTCAATAGGAACCTCCCTGCCTTGTGGATCTTGTTCAAAGTTTTTCCGTAAATCTGCAAAGAAGCACAGGATATGTGTGTATGCTACATTGAGCTAGGATTGGCGTTACTCCCATGCGGCCCCAATTCAATAAGACAGTGAGCTTCATGTCAAAAGTTAGATACACACAAATATGTCACTTTCTGACACTCTACAGTTCTACTTTTCCAAGACTCATAAACGCACCTGAAATATACCTTAGCAAAATGGTTCTTAACACTTTATATTGATATGAAGGAAGAAAAACTACTCGGAGCCAAAAAAAAAAAAAAAAAAAAAAAAAACCCTCATAATTTCATGAGTGTGTGCCAGTATTATCTGCTTGGCATCTGATGAAATACTTGGCCTAATAAATTACCATCCGCAGCCATTATGAAGTTGAGATGCACATGAATTTTTTTGTTGTTCACTGAAGAATGCATTATTAATCTGTAACCTCTGTCATTCCTGTAACCCTCTGGGGAGCTAGAAAAGACAGTAATAGAGTGAGATCACCTATTAGTCTTTTTATTTGTAACCAGGGAGAAGGGGCCATGGCTAGTCACAACAGAATCCATAACCTATCCAACCGGATATATAATTAAGAAATGCAAGACCCTCTAGTCAAGCAGCCATGCTGGGTATGTGGGTAGTGCCCTTCACACGGGGCTCCCGGCACTTTGCAAACAAGCTGCACTATTAACCTTTTACACACAGAGAGGTGACACTTGTGGAGGTTAATTGGCTTGCCAGTGGTCACAACGCATCAGTGCCACTGAGAGGGGAAATCCATTCTGCTTTCTGACACTTAGCCTGACTGCCAACCAGCCCAGACTTCTCTGGGAAGTTCTACAGGGAGAGAGCCAGCTTCATTTACATAGCCTTCTACTCTCCCATTTCAAAGGGTAGGCAGCTGGCCTCAGCTCCTAGGGAGGTGTCTGGACAACCCTTTGATGATCTTCCTGAATGAGGTTATTCTTTCTGTCACCTGGGTCCACAGGCCAGTTGAGCTAAGACAGGTTGTTTACAATTCTTCCTCCGCGAAAAGGATTTTTTCTCCTCCCTCCCTGACAGTGTATTTTTCTTCAAATTGAGGATCTCAAATTACAGGCTGTGGATTTATTGATTTAATTTTCTTCAGTGCTTACAATAACATGAAATATGTCCTCTGTAAAGAGCAGAGCTCCAGAATCAGTTACATCTTTATAAATTGTATAAATACATTAAACTTCCCTTTAGCAAGTCAAAAACACCCCATGAATAACTAGTGCCACCGTGTGCACATTCACTCTTCCCTGCATGTTCTCTTTCCCATGGACAACCAGCATCTGTATGTTCGGGGGACTTTGCTGTCCCCTCAGTTGAATTGTAAACCTTCCTTTCTATCTAAGGTCTTTAAATTGTCCTCGTGGTTCAGAGTTCCTGACTCCTGGTGTGATGGACTCAACCAAACCGCCAGTCACGGCACAGAACAAAGGGAGTGACTAAGTCTAGAGCTGAGAGACTCTGCCGCACAATCCCACCGCGGGTCATGTTCTGCTGTCACTCAAGAGAGTGCTGAGCCAAACGTCTCTCCCAAGAAAAGCCGCCCTACTCAGAAAGTATATGAGAGACCCGTCTACTGGAATCGGAGTCAGTCAAATAGCCAGAGGAGTGACGGGAAGAGCTATGCTCTGGAGGGCAAGCTTACTGTGTTGTCTTCCCCATTACTTCCCAGCTTCCTAGGTCAGTTTAGCTCCCAAGAGAAGGCTTATTCAGTGCTAGCAAGTAATCATCTGAGTTTTGCTACCACTAAATACTCCGTGATTTTTTGACCAAGTAAAATGCAAACATGTAAGAGTAGGCCCGTCCATACTTTCTTCTGATGCTGCTTCCTTGTCTTACCTCAGTACAAATGAAAATGGTAATACATCATTAATTACCCTTACTTTATACTAACTGCATTAGTAGACAGAAAGCCACAATGAGGTCCTTTTCCCTCTGTTGGAATACCGTGTACTGACTCGGGATCTCGTTATTTCCTACAGTCAAGGGATTTAAAGAGATATCTAGAAAAATTCATAAAAATGAATCACACCCAAGGAAGGAGCCAAGCTATCTCGCTTTCCCCATCCCACTAGAAGACTAGAAGACTCCAACAGCACATTATCACTCCTCACGTTGCAAATAGAAAGACTAACGACAAGAGCCTGGGGAAAGGGCAGAGAAGGTCTATATAGCTGAATCCATCAGTAATACCAGGTATCTAATCAAATCCCCTGATATCACTTCAAATGAGAAATCCCCTGACTTTAGAGTTCTGATCTACTCTTAAACCTAGTGCTTAATAGGTTCTCCTAAGTAGGTTGCACCTGTGAATCTTAAAAACGGGGGGGGGGGGGTCCACATACACCTTCCAGCTAGCTCCTGAATGTACTAAAAATTAGAGAAATAAGCTCTTTGGCATGGTTGGCAAATGCTCCTTGTTCTAGCAATGACTTTCATCCCAGGCCATGTGAACTAGTTAGTTTCTGAACCAACAGTCTAAGTAACAGCAGTCTTTTTAGCTCTAGAAAAGGTATACATATGCAGGGATGTACATAACTTTTAATCATAAGTAGTCTATCTCCAGACAAACAAAACTAATTGCTGCACAAAACAGCGAACCTACAGAACTGAAATTAACTCTCTTGCTCATGTTTGGTTCTACCCTAGGTCCCTAAGCCATCCAGCTCCTAGATCCTGACCATCTAGACAGTTTTGGGCATGGGGCTCCTTCTCCTGGTGTGGGGTTCAGGTTAGATCAGTCATCAGTTGACCTTGATCTTCTGCTATATTCCTAAAACTGGGCAAGGCGCCATTTGACGTCAGAGAGGTTTCCTGCAGCAGCCGATGGGAGGAGATACAGAGACCCACAGCCAAGCCTCAGACAGAGCTCTGGAAACACTATAGAAAAGGGGGAGAGTGCATTATAGGACCCCGAGGTGTTGGGGACACTCAGAGAAACAAGGCCCACAGAATCAACTAAGCAGGGTTCGTCTGGGTTCCCCAAGACTGAGACAATAATCATGGTGCCGGCATGGGGGATGTGCTCAGTCCTCTGCATAGATGCTGTGCTTGCTTAGCATTATTGCATCTTTTTTATGCTGAGCTTGGTTGGCATCAATAGGAGGCCTGATCTTTTCTGAAGGAAGTGGAGAAGCAATGGATCTGGGAGAGAGCAGAGGTGTGACTGGAACAGGTAGGAGGGGGGGAAGGGAGGCTGTGGTTGGGACTTTTGTTGAACCCCTAACAGTAGAGTTTGGGGTACTTCTGACTCTTTTGCCTGCTCACGAGAGAACAATACAGAAAAAAAGAAAACGAAATCTACCTCCTCCAATAGGATCGGAAACAAGGTTCTGTGACATCAAAAGGAAGTGGAAATGGAGAAGCTGAAATAAGGCATTATGGGTACATTAGCTGTTGAAGTCGAGCAATTGTGTTTACATCTGAACATGACACCATGAGACCCTTCACTCAATCAATATCTTAAACTCTATTTGCCGTAGTCTCTACACCTGTAAGTACGATAATAATTCCTACTAGATGTTACTTCTTATTTTTAAATGCAGGGTCTCACTTTCTGACTTGGCTGGCCTGGAAATCTCTGCGTGGACCAGGATGACCTTGAACTCACAGAGAGACAGCTGCCTCTGCCTCTCAAATTCAAAGACTAAAGCCATGTGCAACCACACCTGGCTACCTAAAAACTTTCCCAAGCACAATGGCTAAATAACAGCTCTAAGGTCTATATATTACTACATCCTATGATAAAGTTAAGATGATTAATATGGGATGATTTTATCATAAATCAGATACAAATTAATTATAAACTGGAGCATTTTTCAGAGACACTCAAATAAAAAGTATAATTTAGTACATGATAAATTAAGTGGGAAAGGTATTAAAATGAGCCATTGCCCTTCTGAAGAAAAAAAGAGAAGATCTTTGTCTTGCTTTATACTAAAATAAATGCTGTAGTAATAAAAATATTTTAATAGGAAACCCATCCATATTAAAATATCTAGAAAACCTTAAGAACAAAGGTTTGGTTTTAGCTTGAAGAACAAGCCATTAAGAAAATCATTGACAAGTATTATTAGTTAAAAATAAAATTACTTTCTGTAAACCATTGTAAACAAAATACTATGCAGTTAATGGCCTTAATGTGTTTTAAAAAATCTCATGAAACACCATGAAAATTATAGATACACTGAGATGAAATGACAAAGGAGTTGGAAACCATTTTCAATGGAAAAGTCACAAATGGCTAGAGATAAGTAATGGGGTATTAAGAGTTACAAAAATGCTAACATAGCAAGTATCAACACATCTCTTTCCTCTGTTAACTAAACCAAGTTTTATTTGTTTATTTGTTTTAAATGGCAATTCCTAGGGATGAAAATGAAATCAGGCTAGAGAGTCTTGAATATTAAAGAAGAAAACATAAGGTATATATGAAGAACAAGTTGTAAATGGATCAAATTGTTTTGCAGATCCAATTATAATCATCTGATTAAAAGATACATAATATGTGGTCTATTATGGAACATATAAAATACTGATGCATGCACATAGGTAAAATTTGAATTCATAATCTATATTAATTGAACATAGCCATTCACCAAAGGCTACATATTGCATGATTCCGTTTATAAGAAACATCTGTAATGGGTGAGAAAGTAGATTAGTAATCAGCTGGGGCTGAAGTTGAGTGAAAAAAAAGATGAATAATGACCTTGCAGTTAATATAAAAATACCCCCAAATTGCCCTGGATGATGGTTATAGATCTGTGACTATGTTCACATGTATTGATTTCTATATTCAGGAGAATTGAATCTTCTGTAGATATTTCAGTAGCACTATAATTTTTAATGTTTCATTGATATACCTCTATAATTCTATAAGTACAGCTAAGAAAATGATTAGAGCTCTATATGAAAAAAATGTACGTAGGCTGCTGGTGTCTCAAAGCATCTCTGAACAGCAGGTAGCAACCCGAATATTTAATAATACTATGCAGAAATGAATGGCCAGAAAGTCATGGCGTTTAAGTTATATACAATGAAATGCTAACCATGATAGTATAGTGTGAGAAATCTCAATCATATATATACATACACATAGATACATATATTTAAATTATTGTTTAATATTTTTAAATGAAGATTTAATAATACACATATATACATATGTTTAGTTATATATACATATATGCACATACCCATATATTTAATAATTCTATACAGAAATAGAAAGTCATGGTATTTAAAATTTAAGTTATATAGACTGAAATAATAAAGAAGATAGGATTGTATGAAAAACCTTAATCTCACACACACATATAAATATATATATGTAAATATATTTTTATATTTAAAAACAACCCCACTGCTTTCAGAGTTCCTACCCCTCATCTGTAATATCTATCTATCTATATGCATATATACATATATATATACATAAATACATATATGTATATATATTTTATATATATATTTAGTCATCATCATATATATGATATACATACAGGTACATGATAAATATATTAAAACTCACCCTGCAAATATGTACTTGTTACAGAATATGCCTACTTCCATATGACAGTACAGAAGTGAAAATTAAAACTCTTTCTGAGTAGCACTTCCCCTATGAGTAGCCTATGATGTGAGTGTTCAGAAAATGTAGCACAGCTGCTTCTATCCCCTCATTGTTGAACATGGGCTGGGCACTGTCAACGTGTGAAGGTTCTTGACATACAGCATCCTGGCCCATCTACTATCCATGCTCCAACTGTAAAGGTAGACTGCACACATGCAATTAAGAGCTAGAATGATGAGCCAAGAGACAGAGGGAAAGGAAGCCTTTCCCATGAAATGCAGTACAGCTTAGCTGAGTGCCTGGAGGAAAGTTTAGAGGAGAGTTATTCAAGCTGAAGTAGAGCATCTCCCCATCTTAAATAATACACCCTAGACTGAATTTCCAGTTTCTGATTCTCATTAATGTAAAGCATGGTCCTTCAGGGGCGGGGAGACATCTGAATCATCACATGCTTGGCCTTGCAAGTGCAAGGACCCGAGTTCTCAGCCACAGAACCCACAGGAATGCCAGGGATGGTGGCAAGGGCTTTTGTCCCCACTGACAGTGAGGCAGAGGAAGAGACAGCAAAGGAGCCTATTCTACTTGGCAAAGTTCCAGTTCAGCTAGAGAGCCTGACTCAAAGGAAAGGCACAAGGCATTAACTGCTATCATTCTCTGACTTCTACACACATGCATTCTTGTACCCAAACATGTGTGGATGTGCACACACACACACACACACACACACACGCATACACACGTGCCACACCATTCACACATATACACACACTCTACACACACCACACACACTCCAACCCTCCTCGCCCCCACATACTTTCTTCATTATCACCTTCAATTTAGCACTATCTTCTCATTTATTTCGAATCTCTAAGCATCCTTCCTTTATTACCTCTCTTGAATCACAGAGAGACACCCTGCTGACTGATACTTCTTCTATCAGTATTCATGGACAGGGTAAAGCGTGATGGATTCTATCCTTTGATCTTGTTATAGTTGTGCATCAGATAACAATTATATTATTCTACACAAAGGAAATTAACTAAATTGAATATGTGATACACAATATTAAATATTTCAGATGTGGTTAAAGAATAAAAAACTCTTATCATCTGTAAAAAGCAAATTGTTTGAGACTATCTGTTATAGGATAAATCCTAAAATAAAATTATTCAGTATTTCACATTTTTTTTTAACCTCTCAATGATTATGGGTGCAATGATTACATTCATTGTATATAAATTTGGAAAAATATACTTTCAATCCCACAAACATCAAACACCAGTAAAAAAAAATTATCCGACTACTTTCAGATTAGCCACCCCTTGTCTGTACTGTATACTGAGTCAGGATTGTGGGCAGAAGCATTTTCTGTCTCATTTTATTGTGTCTAGGTTCAGTCTTGACACATCTACCAAAAATAGAAGCTAAAATTATATAGTCTCAAAACTCAGTGAACTGTGAATTTAAACACACCCCCAATTTTATTTTTGTTGTGGGACTAGGGGCAAACCTTTCATCTGTTTGAGTTATTGTCACGTGTCTACACTTTGGATTGAACATAGGACATCCTCTCCCGCAAGCTCGCGTCTCTGATCGCTTGGTCTCTAGTCGGTGGTATTGTCTGCAAAGGGTGTGGGACCTTTGGGGCACAGAAACTAAAGGTGGGGCTTAATAATTATAGCTCAAGTCTCTCTCTGCTGCTCGATTCTCAGAGACAATCCTGGCCTTACCCAGCTTCCTCACAGCTAACTACATCTATCTGTAGGCAGTTGTCCCAACAAGGAAGGAAATACACCCTGGTACCCAGAATGGCATATACTATCTCGATGAATATTTGTTCAGTGAGAGGATGAATTAGTTAAGTCACTTAGGAGTTTCATTTCCACTCGTGTCGCCTGAGAACACTCTCAGGAGTTAAGGGGACAAAGAAAACATGGGGATATGTGATAAAACATGGGGGTATGTGATAAATACAAGACTGTTATTGAAACGATGTACTTATTCACTCTCTTCTTCACATACACTCTGTGTGTGTACAAAGAAAACATGGGGATATGTGATAAATACAAGACTGTTATTGAAATGATGTACTAATTAACTCTCTTCTTCACATACACTGTGTGTGTGTACAAAGAAAACATGGGGATATGTGATAAATACAAGACTGTTATTGAAATGATGTATTAATTCACTCTCTTCTTCACATACTCTGTGTGTGTGTGTGTGTATAAACTCTCATGTGTGACATCATCAATAAAATGCAAATCACCGAACTTTCTATTTCTATAACTTTACCTGTCACTCTGCTTCCCTTTTTATTCCTACAGTAGAATGTCAACAGCACTCAAGATGACTAGGGACAACATTAGAGGTAGAGAAGAGGAGTACACGGTGAGGAAGCCAGGTGCATGGCTTGGTCATAAATCATACAATCAGCAACAAGTCTTCCAGCGACAGCAGCACCTGCCCTTAAGTGGCATATCAGGCTGGGCCATAGGACACAACACCCTCCCCTTCCTTACCCCATGCCCTATTTGGATTTTTTTTTCCTCATTTTCTTTTCATGCTACTATGTTAGAAAAGTCATTGTAGCATACAAAAATCAATAAAAATTCAATTCCGAATAATAGTTCTCGCAGCTCGGCAACACTGGGGAGTTATCGGCTCATTCAATGTTCTGGCAGTTAATGCAATGAAATAAAAATAATTTACTCATTCAAACCAAATCAGCCAGTGAAAAATCATAGACATTTTTTAATAGTCATAGCCAAGGCCATTTGTTAAGATGCAGGAGGATGACACAATGTCCCATTAGTGGGTTTCAAATCGGGTTTGAATCTTTCCTACTGTGTTTCTTCAGAAGAAACAACAAACCACATTTGTCATACATAAGAGGAATTTGTAACTCTGCCAAACGCAGGTCATTTGTTGTAATAAAAGGGCTGATTCAAAGGCATAGCAGATGCCCAGCAGAAAATGGAAGTCAGGGCCCACTGCCTCGATTTGGATCTGTCTCAGTCCTTGGGTCCTAAACAGTAATGGCCTGCGAAGTCAGTTACTGACTCTGGTTCCCCTGGGAACCATAAGAAAAGCAACCTGCCAGGGGACAGTGTACTATCTGTATACTGCCTCTTTGGCTAGCTGTGCTAAACTCCTTCTGCCTGGTTTTAGATTCTCATGACTCATATTGATACTAGCTATTCACACCACCCAGCTCATCTTGTCTTGGGTCTTTCAGGACCGAGTGAGTGTTACTGGGAGAAACCTTTGAATAACAGTTGGTCATAAGACAGATTTCCACATGGAGATTTTTATATACCAGCATCACAGATGAGGTATTTCCCCTGCTATGACCTAAAATCCCTGAGTATTACAGCTGTAACCAACCCCTGCTAGGAAACCCTGTAGCAACAGTAGAAGGCCACTTCTGTCACAGCAGAACCAGCATGGTACCCTCCGTGTGACTTCCTCCCTCGGAGCACAATCTGCTGTCTGTGCTTACTGATACCCTATGATGTTTGGCCAATGCACAGAGCCCTGGCACATAGAGACTCCTGAGGCTGATAGTATAAAATAACTCCGGGACCATGAGATACTTTGTACTTTATAATCCTGCTGGGAGAGAGTTGTCATTCATAAAACATTTTGTAAATAGTGTTCTCTGGTATTTCCCTCCCTACTAGTGGCACAAACTATTAGGTAAGTAACAGCAATGTAGGAGAACATGGGCTGGCTTTGCCAACAGTGGGGACATTGGTGGTGGCTAGAGACAGCTGCAGGGTTGAGAAAGCACTCTGACAGCTTAACATGCCTTCTACTGAGATGCTTCCAGCAACGCACACTGCATTGTGTGTGACCTCTTCTGTTTACAAGGATAAAAACAATAATGCACTCAGAAGCCATGAAAACTTGAGACTAGGCTGACGATTCGGAAGCAAAAATCTTAATTAAGAACCCGAGACTGGAGGAAATCAAAGGTACCTTAAGCAGTGACTTCAATGAATGAATCAGTCTTAAGAGAACCATGCTTCAAGAGAGTTATAAAATGACCGCACAAGGCGATAAAGAGATCCAGCAAAGTTCCATCCACTAGGGTTCTACTACGTCCTTTCAGCACACACTTTGCATTTGTTTCTCTTCCCAACCTCAGCCAATTTCCTCTCAGTATTCTGTCAGGGTGAACTCAATTTATTCTTGGCCATAGGTCCCTGTTTTCCTTGTCCTTTTTGTTTTGTGTAATTAGTTCCAATTATTTCTTTTTGGCATCAGGTCATAGGCAGACAAGCGATAAACTGCAGGTACATGGTGCTTTATTCGTTCTAAATGAGACTCCACGATGGTCAATGTACAGAGCTGCTTGCTAGGTACATATTCTTGGTCCAATGGGCAAATGTGATATATATATATATATATATATATATATATATATATATATATATATAT